>NC_051182.1:362595-548792 GCF_013339695.2 Rhipicephalus sanguineus | reverse complement strand
GAACTCCTGCTACCGGCCTTCTTGCATTTTGTGTATTTGCCATTGTATTTCCCACCACCTGTGAGTCTTTCACATTCCCTTCTATATATCTCTACAGCTTAGGTTGTTACTTTGACAGAGTTGCCAGCACAGAACTGCTACTTATTAGTGTTATTATCAGCAATCGACTGACATATCATGACGCCTATACTGCAAGGCAAGATAAATACGCCAATGATCGCTAGCTATAATACGTACATCATCGGAACGTAGTGGGCATTTCGTTTCGATCAACCTGATGTCTGTGCTCTAACGTAAATTCTGATGTTACATCGCACCTTTACACCATATAGTCGACGTGGCTTGTAAGCTCGCGATAGGCACACAGCTACCCAAATCACACAAACTTTCGATGCACCTCGCAACGCTTCGGTGAAAACAAAAAAAAACACAAAAAGGCAGCATAGGCAGCTACTTTCTCACTGCTGCGCATGAAAATGCGCAGCGGTGAGAAACTATATACATTGAGCGTATGTTCAGCGTGCGTGAGCCCAGAATTGGTGAAACGGCCAGGAAACATTGGGCGCTGGTGGATAACTGCCCGCTGCATAACCCAAACTTGTATTATCACGACAACAATATTGCTCTAAAATTTTAAGCACGAAAGTGTGGCAGGTTTTTTTCGTGGGCTATGCATACTAAGTGCTAAGTAAATTGCCTTCATGATTTTCTGTTCTTAAATTGCAAATAAATAACTGAAACGTCTTCATTCTTCCTGCCACATGGCCCACCTGGTGAATGAATCAAAGTTGGGACAGCTGCTCCTCCTATATTGGTAAGCTCAGTTACCAGCTTTTTGCGCATAAATTGACGCTTACAGAATTTATCGCGCATGAAGTAGACAAATATATACTACATGTACCACAATGTACCATGTGTAGCGATGTACCACAAGGTGCCCATGTTTCCATTGGCGAGGTCATCGCTTACGTCGATGCTGGCCGTGGTCATGTACGGCTTGCCGATGCTCAGGCTAATTGAGGCCGGCAGACCAGGCATGTCGCTTTTGTTGATCTGGCCACCTTGGTCAAAGCATCCCTGCGTACCTGCTCGTTCTTATGGCTATTTATTTCATCGCGTGCCGGATCATATAACACGCTGTCCGCAGCGTCGAGGCAACGTGCGTTATAGCGGTCGACGTTCGCATTGCTGTAGCATCGCCATATGTTGTCAGGGCACTTAGCGGCGGCTTCTTCGCGTGTCACAATGCGGCCCTCAATCAATCTGACGTCAACCTCGGCCACCATGGGGCCGTCGCCCACGCTCACATGAAATGAAGGAAACGCTGCGTCATTCTGGCGGACCACGTGCACGAGTGGATGGCAGTCGAGTGTCTTCCAGGGGTGTTCAATCTTCAGCTCGTTCTCTTGCCTTGCGTTTCTATGTGTATGTTAGCCGTTAATGTGTTGATTAAGACGGTGAATCACCTGTGACACATACCGCCTAACATGAACTGTGGTATGCGGGTATGTGCCACACGTGACTGAGGGAAAGGATTTCATGACGTACGCGACAGGCGTTTTGCGTTACTCATGTCATGAGCAGTAAATCGTGCTGGTGATGCGCAGATCCCCGGCTATGACAATTTTGGTACGATGTAATTTAAGGATACGACTAGGAGAGCGCCCAGACGTAGGCGGATAGACAGATAGATAGATAGATAGATAGATAGATAGATAGATAGATAGATAGATAGATAGATAGATAGATAGATAGATAGATAGATAGATAGATAGATAGATAGATAGATAGATAGATAGATAGATAGATAGATAGATAGATAGATAGATAGATAGATAGATAGATAGAAACTGCCAAAGTGTCTGATGTTTGGTAGGACATGCTTCGCACTTAAAAACTTAGAAAATAAATGCTAAGTTCACGTCAGTGCTTTTTCTTATCATTTACTTTTCTTAATATTATTTTTTAGGCTGCTTTTTACGGAGGATGCATACCAACTAGCCCCGCTACTCGCACTTCTGCAATTTGGCACCCTCCTTCTTATAGCACTGCTTTTCAACCACTCGTCAAATGCATGCCGCTGACAGTTCTTGCAGCCTTCACCAGCTTTTAGGCGTTTGCATATCACTGGCGGAAAACTAAAATTCAAGACGACGAAGTAACCAGATAAATTGAAGCTATTTAAGAACGGTCATCGACAAGCGCAAATAAGAGGATTGTGGGAGAGAGGGGGGGGGGGGCGTGCGAAGAACTTTATTGAGACCCCGCGAAAATGGATCAAGCACTTATAAGCTTCCTTGGCAACCAATACAAGCGCGCTCCGAGGAACCCACCACGCTATAAATCATTGTAATTTTTGAGAAGTAGGGAAGTAGGCACTATGCCATTTTTCGTCATTCTACGGAGAGCCGTGGTACCTGCTAAACGCATGTAAGGCATTATGCGCACTTTGGTGATGCTGTACCTGATGAAGATAAAGAATTATGGTGGAGGCCTTTGTAATGGTTTGGAAGCATTCAACAACCTTCTCTTTGCGCAATTCGCATTGCATGGCACCTGGTTACAGAATTCGCGCTGTGCGACGCTTGGTGCTTATTTTACTCTTCTACCACGCTATAGTGCATATGTTAATGCGGTTCCCTCCCGACGTGAAGCCTGTATAGGACCTTTTTGCAACGCAGTTTGAAGCACCGGCATGGCTCAGAGGTTGAATACCTTTACATGTCATGCTCATGGCGCACTCGTGGCCGTTTCGCTTGCTTGATATCCACCAAAATTGGTCGTGTGCTATGTGACTGTATGAAGAACACGAATAACAGGTGGTAGCATGAAAACCATGACATCCATGACATGTATGTCATGATTTACATGGCTCGCTCATGGTGCATTTGCGGCCGTTTTGCTTGCATGATATGCACCAAAGTTGGTATTGCGCGACACGACCGTATGACGAACGTAAGTGAGAGGTGGTAACATGAAAATCATGACATGCAAGTCCTGTATAATCTGATTTACATGCCACGCTCATGGTGCGCTAGCGGCCGTTTCAGTAGATTGATATACACCAAAATTGGAATTGCGCGAAGTGACTGTAGAAGAACATGAATAACAGTTGGTAGGATTAAAACCAATGACATGCATGTCAGGTATGTCATGATTTACATGCCACGCTCATGGATGCATTCGCGGCCCGCTTTGCTAGCTTGATGTACACAAAATTGGTTATTGCGTCAGCGACTGTATGACGAACGTAAATGAGACGTGGTAACATGAAAATCATGAACATGCAGGTCATGTCCGACATGATTGCAAGCCACACTCATGATACATTCGCGGCCGTTTTCCTAGCTTGAATATACCAAAATTGGTATTGCGCGACGCGACTGTATGACGAACATAAATAACAGGTGGTAACATGAAAACCGTGACATTATGTCATGTATGTCATGTTTTACATGCCACGCTCATGGTGCATTCGCGGCCGTTTCGCTAGCTGACATACACCAAAATTGGTATTCCGCGAAGCGACTGTGTGACGAACGTAAATGAAAGGTGTTAACATGAAAATCATGACATGCATGTCATGTATGGCATCATTTACGTGCTATACTCGTGGTGCACTTGCGGCCATTTCGCTCGTTTGATATACACCAAAATTGGTATTGCGCGATGTGACTGTATGACGAACATAAATGAGAGGTCTTAACATGCGAATCATGTTATGCGTGTCATGTACGGTATGATTTACATGCCACTGTCATGGTGTGCTTCCGGCCGTTTGTAACTGGATTTATACCAAATTGGTATGGCACGACACGAGTGCGTGATGAACATAAGCGACAGGTCATGCATTGTATATACCAGAATATGCGTTTCGTTGGCATGGTGTATACTAGATTGTGCATGCATGCGTGCATGGCAAACATGCGACATATGGTGGACTAGATGCCATGGCATGAATGATTTCATTTGGCTCAAAGACAAACAAGGCGATGTATGCAGCTCTTTGCTAGCTGCTTCGCATTACATCGATTCCCACAGTGCGTGGGATCTGCCGAATTTTTTTTTTCGAAACAGTTGCCAGTAACGCCGTGGCATTGTGGTAGGACACCTGCTCGCCACGCATACGGCGCGGGCTCGATCCTCAAGGAGACCGAAGATTTTTGTTGTTTATTTTATTTGCATCTTTCTCTATTTCTCGGTCACGAACGATTTTTCGCTCACAAGCGACGCCGTCACCGATGGCGGAATTTCTGCGAAACGAGCTCTCTAACGCTATCGCGTTAAAAGACAATGAAACGCTGCGCGCACCGAACGCCGTGCGCCGCGTTTTTGTCGCCGCCGTCGAAGCTCCCCGCCGCATCACCGCTCGCACCTCTCTCCCACCTCTCACCCTCTCACTGCGCTGCGCGCACCACACAATCGTTCGCTCAGTCGTTTACATTTACCCAGGAACGGCGAGAACAGACATTGGTAATTTGAATACGAGAGCATTAAGAAAATCCAAAATCGGCAGCGTTGACCCCCTGAATGAAAATAAAAATTAAGATCCGATTAAGAATCCAACCCAAGCATTCAGCGTGGCAGTAAGCTATACTACCACAGAGCCACGTTAGGTCTAGAAATTGTTTATGAAAAGCAGCCCATGCACGCGTAATGTTGGTGCAACGTCAATTGTGGTTGTGGTACTGGCGACCTAATTTTATGAGAAAACAATAAACACGTATGTACTCGGCGCCATATTAAATTAACATTTGTGGTTCCAGTGTTGGCTACGGTTTTATAGCAGTCTAATAAACATTACATTTGTATTCCTACGATTCAGTAAGCTATATTTAAGCATTGCTCGAACCCGGAGGAATACATTAACGAAAGTTACGTAGGATATTCACATCACTGCACCGTAAGGTATACGTTGTGTCGGTAATATTGGGGTATGTGCGCTAACGTGAGTGTTGAAGTTACATCACACCATGAATTACCCTTAACAAGGCAGTGTTGTCAACGTGCCTGGAAAGCCCACGATGTGGACACAACTGCCACACTTACAAAAACACGTCGATCCACCTAGTAACGCTTGGTTAAAAACCATCAAGTAGAGCATAAACGTACATGCTGACTGCTTCGCATGAAACCGATTCCCACAAGGTGTGGAATCAGCCAAATTTCTTTAGTGAAGCCGAGTAACATGAACATAAAAATCAGGATTGGGTTGCTATATCGTCAGCTTTCGCGAAAAAAAGAATTTGCAGTTCGCGCATGTGTCCTAAATCTTTCGGCATAAGGAATACAGCTAATGAGATGTTTCTTCAACAATGCATCTTTTGAGGTCTAAAAGTATACATGTTAAAACGAAATCTGTCTTACTGGATAAAATTATAAGAATAAAGAGACTCTCCAGCCGCACTTAAGATGCGACGTACGTAGTTTCAATGCAGCACGGAACACTCTGGCAGAACACAGCGAGAAGCTGGATCATCGCATCAACTACGACGCCACCCGAGTCATCGCAATGGAAGGTAGCTGCAGCAAAAGACAATTCATGGAACCGTGCCCATATTGAAACGACATCTGGAAACATTAACCGGCCAACAGTAACTCTGCCGAGCGTGTATGTACATGGTCTCCGGAACCACAAAAAGACAACGAATTAACAAGAACAGCGGGGAGAACAACGATGGGGAGGCAGACAACCGCTAAAAAGCGCTAGCTTCGGAGCCGGCCGGACAGCCAGCTCCTGAAGAAGAGACCGAACGGGTCTAGAAACGTACGGCCAGTTTTATTGCGATAGCAATTATATGGACAGTCTCGGCTGGATTTTGCCGTCGCCGTCGAAGTTGCCGCCGTCATGCACCGTATGTATATGTATATAAAAGCCCCAAAGAAAAAATAATTCAGAAAAATGCTTCCGAAGCGCGAAATCGAACCAGGGGCCTCTTGCTCCGCAGCGAGTGGCATTAACCACTACGCCGCCAAACGCAGATCCTCCACGTAGCTAACGGCGAGCGTTATATACACACCCTTTACCGCTGGACGGACTCAGAGACGGCAGGTGCGTATAAGCATTTCTTCATTACCACAGAGATGGCGCTAGGAGCGCGACGGGCGCGTTTAAAAGTCATCGGCGAGCTCGCTCGCTTCTTCTTATATTTGCGCAGGGAGAACCTTGCCCTTCCGCTGTCTGCTCGCGCGGTTTTCTCGTGGTGAGGGGAAGAGGGGTGCTTCAAGCTTTCACTGTGATGTCCGCGCTCATGTTACGGAGCGTACGAAAGTCACTCGAGCTCAAGGGACGCCGCTAAACGAACAAACAGAAGATGAGCGCGAACTATCAAGTGTCATAGCTCGACACTTGAAGCCTTGAAGCACACTAGTTTCCTTCGCTGCTTCGGCCGCCTTTGCAACAGGAGTGCTGTTCAAACTGGGAGTATCCATTGGCCAGCCTCACTTCGTATAGCATTAGTTTCTTGCTATCGCATTCATTGCTTCGCCCTTGCGGCGAAACTGTGACTTTTTTAATATTAAAAACAAAACACTGAATGTGGCTGGAGAGTCTTTTAAAGACGATAGTCTTTCTTGGGGGAACTTAAACGCAGAAATTTTGGTCTGTCTTTCTGTCTTTCTGTTTGTCGGCACGTCCCTCGATTCAGCCACTCGGCCAAAGTTGAACCACTTGCCCAAGGGCCAGCCATCGTGAACGGCTGACTAGGTTCATACTTGTGTACATTGTTGATCAAAAAGCAAACATTACGCATATCTGAGGCGCAACATCACTAGGTAAGTATTAGGTGGTGTGTTCCTTTAATAGAAAATATATAGATACGTAATTCTAGAGACCCTAGTTTCTTAAGCTGCACTCAAAATGCGACTGCGCCGAAACTTGGCTTCCTCCGTGCCCTCTGCACGAGCTCATTGTTGTGTTTCGGTTTCGGTTGAGTATTGCACTGTACGAATGCCATGGGGCGCCGCTCTGGCATTCCTGCTTTACCCTGGCGACGTGAATATAAAAGAGTGTGTGGAGAGTACTCGTGGAGTGCGGACGTTTCTTCTGCTTCGGCGCTTCGCGCCAAACCGCTTGTTCGGGCTGGCTGGCGTCCCCGCCGGTCGCGTTGGTCACCGCCAGTCTTCGCCTGCTGCTGCGCCGGGACTACCAGCCCGCAACACAGCATTCACGTTTCCCGACGTATTGCCAGATGGCGTTCATATCTCACGCAGCGCCTCTTCTATCGTCTTTGGACGACATTTGCAGCGCGGCACGCAGATACGCGGCCAATTTTTTATTCTTACTCTTTTGTGGTACATTGCTACTTGAATCCCTCAGACATCAATCAGGGAAAACTGACCTTATAATCCTATTTGCACAACTTAACATCCGCTGACTGACCATAGTAGATCTCATTAAGGATCTTGACTTGCGAAACTTATCAAGACAATGGGCGCGTACTTGTCAACTCCAACCATAACTTTCGTAAGCTATCAGGTGTTATGATCATGGGGTATTGAATTGGGTACCAAGTCATCAAAAAAAGCTATCAAAAGCTGCTCGCAATTATTGAGAAAGCCGTCTAACATCCTTATCGGAATATGACAGCCACCGCATCTTACGAGGAATGAAATGCGAACTGTCTTGGTCAAGCTGGTTGACAGGCAGTACAAAACAGTCAATACTATTCGCAGTTGACGCCAATCTTGAGTATCAACTAGACCCTCGGCTCCCGCAACGCATCGATCTCTTACATCGCCTGCAAGTAGGAACTGTTTGCACAAAAAGCTTTTAGGGGCGAAGCTCCTTAAGGCGGCACCCGTTCGTCCCTCGTAGTAGTCGTAGTAGTCGTAGTGCGTAACCAGTCTTACGCTTCGACCTCCAAGGTGGTGCCGGTGGGAGATTTTTCCTGTGCGTTGTTGAACAATAAAAAATTCGCAGCGTGCGCGTTAACTAAAAGCCGTCTTCTGTCTCTCATTCCCCATTAGCAGCCATTGGCATGTTCCAGTAGGAAACGTTAGTAGAAGTAGAAGTGTAAGTGTTAGCTAAAAGCCGACTTCTTCTGTCTCTCATTCCCATTAGCAGCCATTGTTTACCTCCAAGGTAGTGCCTGGTGAGATTTCTCCTGTCCGTGATTAAACAATAAAAATTTTGTTCAAAACGCCGTTGACTGATGAAATAAACCAACGAAAGACGCCAGATGTTTTGTAAAAGCACAAAGAAAGAACGCCAGATGTTTCTAAAGCAAAACGAAAAGACGCCAGCTGCTTAACGAAAGACGCCAGATGTTTTCTAAAGCAATGGTTTTCTAAACAATGAAAATTCACAGCGTACATGTAAAATTAAAGTGAGCTGCAAGTCGTCATAACTCATCGAACCTTTAGTATAAACGCGCCCGATCTCACGTCGGTGATGATGTACTGGGCAGAATTCACGGAAGATTCACGGTTTACCGATAAACCTCCGCAGCTTCGCCCACTCATCATCATTCACTCCGTGGATATGCTGTGATTTTTTTTATCCCGAATTCAGCGTGCGCAATCTAGAATATGTACTTGCGGTCGTGTTGACGAGGTTGTTTATCACCCGTTGTTCGAATCTCCCAAGCGCAAAACATAGACAGCTACTCGAATGGTAGCTTCCTTCGTTGAATTGAGAACCGAGGAATTCAATAGCCAAAACACTATGCCCCGGGCTATGAGAGCTTCATCACAAAACGATGAAAACTCGACAACGCTTGTTCGAAGATGCTGCTATCTGCGATGACTGCTGACATAATTAGTCACGTGTGCGCATCGAGCTCGCATGTTACATTAATGGCAGGCTGCGTTTAGACGGGAACTGTTTTATTCACGGAACGGAACACTATATTATTCTCAACGATTTCTATTTCTCTTTCCTAACAATCAAGTAAAATCGGGTAGACGTCGCCAATAAACGGCAACAAATTCATTCAATTTTATTTAAATAAGGAAAGACATACTGTGTTTACCCCATCTCGTGGTTATCAGCTAACCATTTACTTTGTAATAATCTTTGCCCTTGCGAACATTCGTCATCTACATGTAAAAATATACAATATGTTTTCAGCCTGCAAATGGCACCCAAACCCTTTACCTTGCCGGATATTCCTCTACGCTAAATAAATCGGATTATAAGTGCTTTAAAGCCACATACCTTTCCCGGGATGACGAATGGGTGAGGAGGCAGCTACATTTCAAGTCGTACAGTGTGAGTAGTGCCTATATTTTATCAAAATGTTCTGTTTCTGTTGCATACACTCTAAACTAGTACACGGAACTAATAGTGCTTTATAATTAGCAAACTACGCTCGCGGTCCTGACTCAATGTGCCGACTGTTTTCGTGCATATGCCGTAAATTCCTGCAATGTTATTGTTGTCGTACTCATATACATTGTATAAGCTTCACACATTGCAATCACTGTCAAAAGGGAGAAGTAAATGTCTATTGCAACGCGGCCTTCTTTATTTCAACGTGATCTTGTTTCGCTCACGAAAACTGCACGGCGGGTGGGCGGCGACGCCGCAATGTTCGCGAGGGTTCGCGATCGTTTCATATTGCCATCTTACAATAACGCGCAGAATGCGACGAGCCAAGTTCATTCGTGAGCTTACGCAAGCACTAGCAACAACGCTGGAAGATTCGATGACTATTGTATTAAAGACGACGTACTCCGCCGACGATCATATCACGATCATATCACGTACGTTTTCTTGGAAGGCACGGCCAGGACGCAGTTCGAAACTCGGGAATGCTTGCCAACGACGTGCTACCTTCATCCGAAAAGCTCCATCGCAACCTTTACAAATGTTGTCCGAAAAAGAAGGGGCCAAAACCTTCTTGGATCCCGAATGCCCCTACGTAATCAGACCGTCGCTACAGTAGAACCCCGGTGATACGATCACCGCTCGTACGCATTTCGGGGTGACACGAATTTTTCTGTGGTCCCGGCCAAGGTCCTTTAGCTTGCAATGTGATGGAGTACGGTTGTTACGAACCGATTTTCACCCCGCGACGTTTGATACGAACGTACGCTACCACGCAGGTACGAACAGGTGCTGCCCGCACTGTCGCGGAAGACGCGCCAATCGCGCGGCCGCAGGAACCCAAGCGCGGGCAGCGCGCCGCGCCGTCAGTTTGGCTATCAGCGGCGCGTCGTAGCCTCTGAGACATTGCGCGAGAATCTCGAAAGCCATAATGCGCGTTTTGTGTGCCTTTGTGTTCAGATTACAGATGACGTTGCGGTCACGTTTTTTTTACGCGCGGACGAGTGCAGCTGTGCTCGAGGCAGCGTCGTTGTACTGTGTTTGCACATGCCTGCCACGCCGATGCAAGCCACGTCCTCGCAATCAGACATCCCGTTAAAGGTGGACGAGGACCGAAAGAGAACGGTCTTGGCGAAGGAGCTAACCCTCGCAACGTCAACGTGCACAGTTGTTGGGGGCGCGCATACCTGCAAACTCTCCAATTTGCACCGGAGACTCCCGATTCTTTAGGAAAACTCCCGATTGTGCGGGGACAGCCGTAAACATCCCGACAAACATCCCCAACACGAAACGCGATAACAAGGAAATCAAAACAGAGGACAGCGGTTTCAAATTTCCTGGCCTTCGTATGTCGCGTGCAAAGCGCTTCTTAAGTCACTTTCGTCGCAGTACTTAGGTGTCATGCGGGAAAGCATATTGAGATTAGGAAGGGGCTACTAGTTGTCGTGGGTCACATCACACTTGGTTCATCACGCGCGCAAGCAGTGTGTGTTTACGAGTACGAGTATGATCATTCACGTCTTAAAGATTCACTGGAATTTCTTCAGTGCTTCATGGCGTTGTTATAGCCCTGGGAAACAATAAATGAAAGCGGACGCCAGCTTTCTTTTGTCGCAGAGTAATTTTGCATGTTTTCTGGTGATACGAATTTCGGATGATACGAATATTTTTGGTGACCCCGCAAAATTCGTATTATCGAGGTTTTACTGTATATCCACAGAGGAGGTCCCGGATATGTCTCAGGAGAAAAGGATATGTTACCTCATGCCTGGCGTCAAACTGAAGCTGTTTGCAGGACTGATCTGTAACACTCCCAAGACCGTAGCTGAGTTCCATGCTGAGGCAACAGCAACCAGAAGGGCGTTAGAAATGTGCACTATGCAATTGAACCGACGAAATCAAGGACTCTGCTCCGGCGACTTGCGCGAGACCATAAGAGGCGTTGTAAGCGAAGAACTACATGGCATGTTCCCGTTTACTCAACCTTAAGTGGCTTCAATTGCAGATATAGTTCGCGAGGAAATCCAGCAAACGCTGGGTGTTCCTGAACAGCCGCAACGTTATTCGCAGGCCATGGGCTACGCCACTGCTGCTCGCCGAGGTGCTGGCGCTCCAAATCCGCGCCAGGGCCTTTCGCCACCACAGTTATTTCGCCAGCCACCGCTTCCACATACGACACCAACACGCCCGCCTCTGAGCCCGCCTCTGAGCGCTCCGAGAAAAAGAGAAAAAAAATTACACCATCTCCCGCTAAAGGGGACCATGAGGCGATGCGAAGCCGGAGCACTTGCACGATCGCGTTCCGTTGGCGTTCGTTGGGCATGCTACCGACCTCGCGTCGTGGAACGTGAAGAGGGACGCTACGCGCGTCGTATCTTCCATCTAACCTGGCCGTTAATTCTCACAGGGCGAGCGGGGAACGCGGTCGACAGGCGGGCGAGAGGGGGGCAGCGTAGGGAGGAGGGAGAAGGGGAGGGGACGCGCATGCGCTCGAGCTCATCGCGGCGTTGCCCAGGAGAGAATTTCGGCATGTCTAGCTCACGTTTCAGAGGAAGAGTGTCAAGGGGGAGGGGAGAGGGAAAGTGGAGAGGGGAAGGGGAGAGGGAAAGTGGAAAGGGGGAGGGGAGAGGGAAATGGGAGAGGGGGAGAGAAAGTGGAGAGGGAATGTGGAGGGGTAGGGGAGAGGGTGAGTGGAGAGGAGGTGTGTGGAGAGGGTATGCACATGCGCAGTAAGGGTGGTCACGCCGCACACCACCACCACCGGATTGAGCTCCGCCTTAAGATACTTCGCATCTAATACACCATATCCCAGTAAAGGGAACCATGTGGCATGTGAAGCAACGCATGTGTCGAAACGTCCCGTGATTGCTGAGTGTGTGTAAGTGGGAGAGGCCACAGCGTCTTACCTAGCCCCTTACACAGGCCCAAACGCGCAAGCGCGTGCCCGCGCCTTCTTACTGAGATACCACACTGGTTCATCACGCATCTGCAGAATCTGGTTCCCCGACGCCATCACATGATTCTTGAGAGAGTGTAAGGCGGAGAGGTCACAGGGTGTTACCCAGCACCTTACACAGGCCCGAACGCGCTAGCGCTTGCCAGCACGCGTGGTTCCCGAGCGGACGGTCGCCAATGGAAGGACGAACACAGCCCCAAGCAAAAGGTGCTTCGCATCTAAAACTGATGATTCGCGCGTTCCTGACCACCGCGCGCCCTGTAACCACTGCGGGGAAGCCGGCCACGCCTACCACCACAGCCAGTACGGCGAGATGGGACTGCGTGGTTTCGCCATCAGGGTGCCGCGCCCACAGCGAAGTGAACGACCGCGCCACATCGCTGACTACCTCACAGGAGCGCAGTGAACGCCCCGACGACCTTCCCGATCGCCTTACGCAGCTACATATCGCCGCCGGCAGTACATCGGCCCTATCTGAAGCCGATCCACAAGCCTTTATACGGAAAATTAAAAACAGCAACTGATGGAGGTGCAGTTGCTATTCGTCGCATCGCCGAAGATTCTCCGCCGTCGACGACGACGCTGCGACTAAACCTTAACAACATGACAGAAGCCAAACGGAGCCCTGGTGGCGAAACTTCGCGGCCAGAAGAAGACCTTACGGTGCCACGTAGAAGAAGCCGAACAAGCCGACGTAGCCGTGACCCCACGCCGCGACCTAAGTGCAACGGAAGATTATGAACTAGCAACCTCAACTTTCCTACCGGCGACCACAGCGTCACCACTCTCAACGACACGGGAACTATCTACTGCGTCCCCTGTTGGTAGTTCGTCGCGAAGTTGCAGAAACTTAAGACGGCCTGGGAAGGCCCCGAAATATGGACTGTTGGAGGCTATCTAATAACGTCGGCTCGAATCTGCAGAGTAAGAGTCATGATTAATATTCGGATTTACGCTGCGAGCTTCGTAATTCTACAGCATTGTTCAAAGATTGTATCATTGGCACGGACTTTTTAAGAGTACAGGCTAAGCCCTATACGTCCCATGCATGTTTGCAATGTTTAAGAACCCTTTTCTCAGTAACTACAGGGGATATCAACACAATACATTTATCATTGTCTTCCAAACTTCGTGCTTCTTTATTATACCAGACTCATTAACATGTGACCAAGATTACTAATTTAGTGATTTTTTACCACTATGACGTCAATTGAGTTAATTTGCATCTTTTGAAATTTGTAACACGAAAGCTTTGAGGTGCATAATTTCAATTGTGTTAGAGTGATGGACCGCTACCTGTTTGCAAACAGTGTGACGTCACTGGGATTGCCCCACCCACTTAGTCGCGCCCTAGGAGCAGGCGCTGGCTGGCAATAAAGTTCCGCCAGGGGCATCTATCTGAATGGCAGCGCTGCGTGTGTCTGCGTTCCTTCAACAGAAGTTTCTGAAAATTGCTATTTTCGGAACTCACAGCTCTTAAAAGGAAGATTCTGCCCATAATGCACGATTTTCTTGAGTCAACA
Source organism: Rhipicephalus sanguineus (assembly GCF_013339695.2). Classification (NCBI taxonomy): domain Eukaryota; kingdom Metazoa; phylum Arthropoda; class Arachnida; order Ixodida; family Ixodidae; genus Rhipicephalus; species Rhipicephalus sanguineus. The sequence goes on along the minus strand of NC_051182.1, from coordinate 535,045 downwards.
TATGGTGCTTTGGTCATCGTGGATGACAGCCATAAAAAATCTTATGCTCTTTGAAAGCAAATGCTGTACATTTTTGGAGAAACACTGACTGATTTTCGGAGAAACACCAACTTAGCATGAATGTGAACGTAGTCAATCTCCGAGGCGTCATCTGCACTGCAGCTTTAAACGACGTACAGCAGTGGAGCCTACATGGTTTGGAGCTACTGTGCCCGAGACCACGGATTGGATTCTCACTCACGGAGCAAAGTTCTCATCGGAAACGTATGAAAAGAAGAAGAAGGAAACACTCGTTGGCGTGCGTTCGGTTGAGGTTAACGAATCACCGTGAAAATGATTTAACACGTCTCTTCTACGGCGTTCCTCATAACCCACTGAGCCGTTTTGCGATGTTAAACACGATAATTCGATAATACAATCTCTTGCACGGTTACTTTGCTGTATCTCATGCCTACAACTTGTTTACATAATTATTTCGCTGCTTTACACTTTATGCACACACTCGGAATGCGCATTGGCACTTGATAAAGATCGGGCCGTAAAACTAATCTAACAAGGATATGACAAACAAGAATCTCCATTGTTGCCATTAAGGCGCAATAAGTATCCGATAAAATGCTATACTCATATAGGTTTGCTTATTCGCATTGGAAAACTGAACATGCAGCTTCAGCAATGCTAAAACACGCTGCGAGCTCATTGGTAGTCTGACCTTTTAGCCTGGACATTATGCGCATTTTTTTTTTTCCGCACACAGCACATACACTGAGATGTACGCACTCGCAAATTATCGCGTCAAATTAATTTTCAGTTTAACTAAAATGTCAGATCCTGATGCTTCGTCGACAACGAGTCAGTGCAACCGGCCCAGATGGACACAACGCGGGCCAATGTTTTCGCAAAGAACATGCACCGTTATTCACACAGCACATATCACACACAATATTGTGAGTTTCAACATCAGCAAAAGCTAGAAGCGTGGCAATGTTTTGTCACGCAGCCTACCAAACATCTAAATGTTCTGACTCATACCCCAACTCATCCACGAACGGGAAGATGAAGGTACAGGTTCAACAGAAAAAGAAAAGCGTGCGCCAAGCACTGTGCGACTGTGCCACGCTGAGCCGGCATCGAGGGTGTTTTGCCAACCACCGCCGTTGCTCGAGCGCCGGTGACGTCAAGCGGTGACGTAGACGCCGTGGTGTGACGTGCCATGTGACAGGTCTATTGTATTAACTTGTGCAGAATACAAGAAAAAATAATCAACTGGTTATCTTGGAATTCATAGGAAATAATGGTACCGACGCAAAAATAAACATGGTTTTCAGATAATCGAGTTTAAATTAAGAAAACAGCTGGAAAGCGAACATCTCTGGACACAAACAGAATTGAATTATTTTATTTAGTAACTGCGAGCTTGGCAATCATTGGCAAAGTCATTTCTTCACTTTTGAGCGTGTTGACTTGCTTGCTTTCCTTCTTTTGTGAGCTGTCGTGCAGCTCTATCCGCAACGTATTGTCGACTGTGGTTAACCTCTCTCAGTAAACTGACTGCGTTTTGAACAGGCTTCAATCCTAATGGTTTCAGAATGATGGCGTGTGCGATGCTGCCATCATTAAACGAAAGAACGGCATCCAGTGTCGCAATCCTTAAGGCTCTGAAACGTAAACGAAGAGAAAAAAGGCTCGTCGACGGAATTCCGATTAGCTCAACACTTCCACGGCACAGGTTGCTCAAGGCAATTCTGTCTATTTGCATCACAAATAATATCCATGTCTATAAGAACATGCACGTTGTCAACCTGCACGCGATTCCCCTCGAAGGACATTGAGAAGGCCTGGATGTTCGCCGACGAAGAGCTTGCTGGTTCAGTGGTCCGTGCCTCAGTACGTCGTCGGCATTTATTCACATTTACAACAATTCACGGTTGCTGAATACCTTATTTAATCGCCGAATCTCAACTTACCGACAGGCACAGCAGACACAAGTTGTAAAGAAGCTAGGAGCTAAATGTGTTCGAACCGACGCCATCCGAAAAACAAATGTGAATAAAAAGGCGCACCACGTCTTCTGATTTCCTAAGAAGTTACCCGACAATTTCTTGTATACAGCTGACTCCAGACAAGTATTTGGCTTTCGCATCGAAAGCTTCTTTTGATAAAAAATTGAATGCAAGCACGGAGCCCATGCGAGGGGCTTGTACTGGGGTGTGTGTTCACTTACTACTCGCTTTCGGAAAAGCTCTTTTACAACCACAAAACAAAAACACTTCCTAAGAAAAGCACGAATGCGTAATATACCCACAACTGGATACACTTGCCACATTACATACAAAGAAAAAGTAACGCCATAGCGTTAAAGAGCTCGCTTGCGGTGTCGGCTTTGGTGTTCGCGTCGGCGGCGATGACGGCGTCTTTCGTTGTGAGCGAAAAATCATCATGTTTTCCGTAACCACAAAGATTGGAGGGACATGCAAATAAAATTACTAATAAAAATTGACCGCGTATCTGCGTGCTTCGCTGCAAATGTCGTCTAAAGACTATAGAAGAGGCGCTGCGTGAGATATGGGCGTCATCTGGCAATACGTCGGGAAACATGAGTGCTGTGTTGCGGGCTGGTAGTCCCGGCGCAGCAGCAGGCGAAGACCGGCGGTGACCAACGCGACCGGCGAGAACGCCAGGCAGCCTGAACACGCGGTTTGGCACGAAGCGCTGAAGCAGAAGAAACTTCCGCACTCAACGAGTACTCTCCACACACTCTTTTATTTACACGTCACCTAAAACAGGAATGCCAGAGCGGCGCCCCATGGCATTCGTACAGTGCAATACAGAACCAAAACCGAAACACAACAATGAGCTCGTGCAGAGGGCACGGAGGAAGTCAAGTTTAACGCGCAGTCGCATTTTCAGCGCAGCTTAAGAAACTAGGGTCTTTAGAATTACGTATGTATGCATTTTCTATTAAAGGAACACACCACCTAATACTTACCTAATGATGTTGCGCCTCAGATATGCGTAATGTTTGCTTTTTGGTCGACAATGTACACAAGTATGAACCTAGTAGGCCGTTCAAGATGGCTGGCCCTTGGGCAAGTGGTTCAACTTGGGCAGAGTGGTTGAATCGAGGGACGTGCCGACAAACAGAAAGACAGACAGACAGAAAGACAGACCAAAATTTCTCCGTTTAGGTATCCCAAGAAAGACTATCGTCTTTTAAATTACACCATCTCCCGCTAAAGGGGACCATGACGCGATGCGAAGCCGGAGCACTTGTACGATCGCGTTCCGTTGACGTTCGTTGGGCATGCTACCGACCTAGCTTCGTGGACGCGAAGAGGAACACTACGCGCGTAGTGTCTTCCCTCTAGCCTGGCCGTTAATTCTCACAGGGCGAGCGGGGAACGCGGTATACAGGCACGCGACAGTGGAGCATCGTAGGAGAAGAGAGAGGGGGAGGGGACGCGCATGCGCAGGAGAGAATTTCGGCATTTCGAGCCCGCATTTCAGAGGAGTCAACCGAAGCAAGCGCTGGACTAAACGTGCGCAGCGCTCTACCACTTGAAGGAGAGGAGACTAGAGGAGGAGAGTAGCGCATGCGCCGCGAAAGCAGAAGCGTGAACGCAGGAGAAGCGCAAGCAGCTGCTGGTAGAGAAGTGGAGAGAGTAACGCGCAGCTGTTTTAGACAGGGAAGGAGGAGAGTTGCGCATGCGTAGTGTGAGTGTGGTTTACCAGGCCGACGCCCGAGGGACATACGCCCGAGCAAGAGATGCCTTCGCATCTCCGGTTCGAGCGAGATGGAAACCCAGGCCGTCTTAGTCGCAGGCATGTGTCCCACCGCACAGCCACGCTATTTCTCGAAACTGCTTCGGAAAAAAAACGCTATATGAATGCCACTATATGAATGCGATTTTTTTGTTAGTATTGAAATATTGTTTGCTTCTTTATATTAAAAGGTATTACTCCATAAAAATGTACATATAGGCCTGAATTAGCAGTATGCATTAAAGTGTCGCTGCCTTCGCGTGACGTAATGATCCCATGCTCGTCAGCGCGTCTTGAGCAAGTTTTCAGCGTGCTCATGCAACCGTGCACGCACTTTCCAGGACGCTAAGATTTTGGAGCGACATAGATTTGCTACCTACACTTGGTCTCAGAAATGACGCGCGCTGCTACTCGGCGCGGCCTCGCATACGCGTAGTGATGTTTTCGACGATTTGGCTTCGCTCGTGCATCGAGAGAGTAACGACGCCGGGACAAGCCACCCATGACACAGGCGCAGGCAACCTTGGACGCATGCGCACACAACGTGGTACAGATACAGGGAAGGTGTATAATGACACATCATCTCATTGTAACAGCTTGTTATTTTCAAAAATAGTTGAAAAGCTATAAATAAAGGTGGTTAAGCATAGCTACAGGAACTCCTGCGAAAGCGGAACAATCATAGCTTTCACAAATCGCGAGAAACGCTGGCGGCATCGCTATCAATTTTCAGCGTTGCTGGAGGAGAGGTGCGTCCGTGTTTAAAGTCTTTCAGATCGAAAAATAACGCTTTTAAAATAACTACGTGCTTTTGGGATTAACTACTGCAGCTATAAACACTGCGAAGGATGAGCTATTTGTCGCGACGTAAAAAAAGATGAGTCGAGAAAAATCAGTTGTCGGTCCCTTTAACGCATGTATTATTTCGCGGCAGAAGGTAGAATCGCTCCAGGCCTCAAAAGATGTGAATTGCGCAAAGAGTGGGTGTTTTAAAGGCCCACTCAGTACGAAACGTTCACATATATTTAATCATCATCTTCAGCACAAGCATCAACGAACTGAACAGCTGCGTAGCTTCGCGTGTCGCCTTACGGGCGCGTAGTGGACCCTTCCCTGATACGCAAAAGGAATAATTATAGCGTAGTGGGCACCTAACAACTGCCCTTGCAGTAGGCATTCTAGGATACTTTGAAATGGCGAATATTACACGCACAGTCGTTCGTTTTCTTACAACACGATTGAGGCATGCACCGAGAACCGACGCTAGGCTAGCAGTTGAGAAGGCGATGCACACGATGCCCGATTACGCTATCACGCGCTACTCTTGAAGGCGAACATCAAGCGCCCTCCAAGTTTTCTTTTCTTTATTTTTCGTCGCACGCCATGTCCTCGTGACTAACCATGTTACCCGCCACTCTCTTTGCCTCGCCGTGCCAGCGGGCTTCAGATCAGCCATTGTGAAATGGTCGTGTGATGGAAAGAGGGAGCGAGGATGCCGGTCCTATCTGTGCCGAACTTGCCTGGGCGGCCGCAACGGCCACGGTGGCAAGCTGCGTCGCATCATCCTGCGGATGTCGTTCGCCTTGCCAACGTGTTAAAGCGGAAACGTCAGTACAAGCGGGCAAACTGGCAGGCTGAAACCAGTGTAAAACGAGAACTTTGGCGAGCGAAACGTCGAGAGAAGGATGCGGAAAGAGGATAGCGACGAGATTTAGGGGCGGCAATGTACGCATCGCGTTCGATTGCGCCGACGGCTTCGGAAACTGCCGAAACGACGGCAGTGGGTGCACGCACTACGGAACACTCTACTAGACATATCATTCGGTGGGTATACTGTGATTCGGCTGCGACTGTAAACAAGCATAACCAAGTAAAGAAGCTTTCGCTTGCACAATCGGGCCTAGCCGAGCTGAGCCGCAGCCATTTTGTAGGGCCACACACCCACGCACACACACACACACACATATACACACAGATATATATATGTGTGTGTATGTGCGTGTGTATGTGTGTGAATCGCCGTACCTATTCTAGACGAGATATTCCATATTTTACAATCTAGATTGTTCGTCCATTTCTTTTCTCCCGTTGTGTGACAAATACTTCACCCCGAAATCACTTGTAGCTGAGTGCATCTTCTCTACTATTGCACCTTGTAAGTGAAAGAGCTTGGGATTTTCTGCAACAAAACATTCCAGACAGAAATAACCTAAGTATGTGCATTCTAACTGTATGACTATTCTTCATTTACAGATGGGAATGTGGTCAAACTCGTACGTATGTGTTCCATATATGTTTTACTGAAGAGAAATACATGCAGAAGTAAGACTGTAAGGTAAACAAACCTGACATTTTTACATGAAACAGGAAGTGAATATCACGTTCGTTTTACTACTATATGCAATCGGTGTCCGGGACTTCGTGCCCAAGGCGATATAGACGAAGTGAGACAAAGAGTACTACCACTACAAACAGTGGCGAGAGGTTCACCTGCCGTTTTATTTTAAAAGCAGTAAACAATAGACACTGAGAAGTTGAAGAAGGTCAAGACATACTTGTACAATTTTGTGCAGACAGTCACACTGATACATCCAAAAGACGCTTGAAATTGAACCAACAAACGTGTAGCATATCTCAATATTGAAGGAGCCTAGCCCCTTATGTGTGGTTCATTTGGATAGGTGGAACACAGGAGCCGCTTTCCGAAGCCCCAATACAATTACATACAGGTGGGAATATGTTAGCGCGCTCGAACTGAAGTGTGCCAGAATCAGATTTATTCACGTATTTCAATATTCAAATGTTGCATCTTTGTGAACTCTCATTTGTATCGTTATTAAGTTAAATCTCTTTTTCAGGATCCAAGATATCCAATACCAAATTGAACCCTCTCGTATAATTCTTCAGTTGAAAAAAAGTAAGATTCCGTTACTTTTTCGTATGTGTACTTTATGTGAATATTTTAAGACAGCGCGATCTTTAGTTAAGATACTATTCGCTCTGATATATTTTCAATATGGCTAAAAAAGAAAGTCTTTTCTGCTGGAATTATTCTGCTAAGATTCGCGAGCGTCTAACTAATGCGGATGTAAAGAAAGGAAGAATAATGTATATTGATGTGATTATGTCTCCTATTTAATAAGGATTTTCTGTCCATTTTCTACTGTAGAACATTCTCTTTATTAAATCGTATCTTCGGGCCATCAATTAATAGTTCAATTTGAAATAGTATACACGTGATTTCACATTCAGTACGCGGGTGTTGGTCACTGTACTGCACTCGTTTATTCTGTTAAGATGCCATTTCTCTGAAGCTTTTCAACTTTTCGAGGTCTAAAAGGTGGTCGTCACCTTTGAACCTGTTTGAATACGAGCAGGCGCTTATGAAAATTGGTGCACTAATAAGAAACGTTTAGGACTATTAAGAGGAAAGTGAAAATTTGTCGCCGATACGCGTGCATTGGCTGCTACTGCTACGCGCCTCCTTTCCTCACGCGTCTGCAAGTGTGAGCGCAGCCAACAAGAGCGCCATTACTGCAACGCTAGCGGCCCCGCCACGGTGGTCTAGTGGTCATGGCGCTCGACTGCTGACCCAAAGAACGTGGGACCGAATCCCGGCCGCGGCGGATGCATTTTTGATGTAGGCGAAAATGTTGGAGGCCCGTGTACTTAGCTTTAGGTGCACGTTAAAGAACCCCAGGTGGTCGAAATTTCCGGAGCCCTCCACTACAGCGTCTCTCATAATCGAATCGTGATTTCGGGACGTTAAATCCCAGATATTATTAATTTTACAACACAAGCGTGCAATTATTCCAGCAAATTTCTACCTTCACTAGACTAATTACGCGGCGATTCAATATGTCACAATATAAACTACCTCTATGGATGCCCTGGTCGCCATGTTGCCTATACATTTACACAGTAAAAAGAGCAAGCAGCACAGCAAGCACTGAGAGCCACCATAGAGTTTCATACTATAAAAGCTAGATGGCAATCTGGCGCCCCGATCATTCAACCACCATGGGTATGATGGGGAGTACAGGCTTTGGATTAGATTGCGTTAGCTAGCGAATTGTCCAGTCTTTTTCAACAGTTTCATTCTCGTACCGCGCGCGGCAGCGGTATCCTGCCGCAATAATGCGTATGGTGTTCTCTATCGTGGGTAGTGGCGTGCTTCGCAAATCACTCAAGTGGTGCCTTTGTATTTGAAAGTGGATGAAGCGCGCAAGGTTTCATGGTTTGCTACCACGTATCGACTTCACAGGTTGTGTTTGACAGTTTCAGAAATGCATCGTTATAGCACCGCTCCTCACAAATATAGCTTCCCATGCCAGTATGTGAAACGTCGTACAGTTCTTATTGTTTTATATGCGAAGCATCTCTTGCTCGGGGGTATGTCCGGCAGTGGGCTAGTCCGCACTCACACTACACATGCGCAGGAGGCGAACCGGCCAGGCAGGTTTCCTCTAGGCTGCTGCCCGCAGTAGACTCGGCGGGGGAGCAGGAGAGGGGGGGAGACGTCTGGGACGTCCATGGGGGGGGGGGGCGTCTGAGGCGCGGCTGTTTGTCTCACTCTCCGGCCGTGGGGGTGCGAACAGGTTTTAAAGACGATAGTCTTTCTTGGGGAACTTAAACGCAGAAATTTTGGTTTGTCTGTCTGTCACCCGATTCAGCCACCCGGCCAAAGTTGAACCACTTGCCGAAGGGCCAGCCATCTTGTACTGCTGACTAGGTTCATACTTGTGTACATTGTCGATCAAGAAGCAAACATTACGCATATCTGAGGCGCAACATCACTAGGTAAGTATTAGGTGTGTGTTCCTTTAATATAAAATACACCGATACCTAATTCTAAAGACTCTAGTTTCTTAAGCTGCGCTGACAATGCGGCTGCGCTGAAAATGCGATATGCACGCAGACGAACGCCCTCTATCTCGGAGAAAGGAAAGAACCTCCTCCGTGCCCTCTGCACAACATGGCCTCCGAGATGGCGGACGCGAAACCCGCCGCGCGCCAGCCATCTTGGAGGCCATGTGCACAAACTCATGTTTCCCGACGTATTGCCAGATGGCGCCTATATCTCACGCAGCGTAGAGTTACTGTATATGCTACCTTTAGGTAGCAGAGTTGCGCATCTGTTTTCCAACGCCGCTAGGAACCATGCATTGCGGAGAAGCTGACGCTCGGGCCAATTTTTGTATTTCTCGACGCCGCCGCTGCAGCTCACTCAATTAACTCTAGTCATCGACAGCCAATGTTTATCGCCGGCCTTCGACACGCCAGACATGTTTATCGGCGACGCGGTAGGCATGTCGCCTGCAAAAATGGAGTGCGACTTCACCGCATAGCTGTGGTTGCTAGCCGGACCTATGCGCTACTCTGCTACCTAAAGGTAGCATATGCAGTGACTCTAACGCAGCGCTAATCTGTCATCTTCCGGCGACAAGCACGCAGATACGCGACCAATTTCTGTCCTGCTGTGTACAGCATTCCTCCCAGTTGCTGCTGCTTGCCGGCTCCAGAAACGGGTTTTGAGGAGAGGGTTTCTGGCTCTCTGGGTGCCTTTGCGACGAGGCCGAGGTCGGTAGCATGCACAACGAACGCCAACGGAACGCGATCGTGCAAGTGCTCCGGCTTCGCATCGCCTCATGGTCCCATTTAGCGGGAGATGGTGCAATTTTTTTAGTGAAATCCTCTCACGAACATGTGCTCAACTCGGCTGCAAGACAGCGGCGAAGCGAAGTAGGCGTACCGTCACGTTATTGGGGGCGAGGAGTTACAAAGTCGCCGTCTATCGGATGCGTTGCGATTATGTCTATAGGGAACCCAAGCTCAAGTTTGCGGCGCGACGACAGCGCCGCGCCAGCCGCGCTGCGGCTCTGTCGGAAAACACTGAACCGTCGCGCGGCCGACTCAGCCCCTTTCACGGTAGCGGTAGCGCACGTGCGCTCGCGTTCTTCTCTCGGTGCGGGTAACTGTGGGGCCGTCAGCTCGGCACGTTGAACCGAGAGGCTTGCTGTGCGAAGCTGCGCATTTCCACGATGGCAGAAGCGACCCCGCGGAAGCGCAAGCGTGGTCCGAAGTATTGCGGTTTAGTGGCCAGCCACAACAGTGCAGACAAGGCACACGATTCACGTGTTAAACTGTATCGGTTCCCGGGCGTGTCGCACGAGAAATAAAGGCGGCAAGCGTGGATAGCTGACAGCGCTGTCTCGCCTTCTATTTTGGCTGTCTGAGTTCATCGCTTTCGTTCGTTCCGACTACCTGAATCGGTAAGTAACGGGGCGCATGCACGCAGCGACTACAGTAATGATTACTCGCTGTCTTCTCGCATTGTTAAAGTCCAGTTACGGTTGTAGGTGAAGCAACTTTGTGTTTTGATTCCCCGTGCTCGTGAGACCTACCCGTCGTTGTTGAACGTTCACATTCGCGTTATACCGTTAGCGTTGCGCGGTTGGTTGAATTCAACTGAACTCCGCACATTGTCAGAAGTTCGGCGCCTGCATTTCACGCCTCGGGAAGGCTGCTTTATCACGCCGGAACGGACGTCTGTGCATTTTCAGCAAGCTTTGACATCGTTCTGCAGGTTTGCTTTGTTTTTGTCACTTTATTGGGGTGATATATATTTAAGCCGCTAAATATAACTGGCACTTCATACATGCTTTGCAATTGCAACCTTGAATTAACCACCTTCTGACTTTGTGCGATTTTCTAGCCGCGTTCACGCAACAGGTTTTATACGCCTGTCAAGTCGGTATCATAAAAAGAGACTGCAAGCATGACGCGAGAGCTGAAAAAACGAGGCGAGCAGTTCATCTTGCTTCACAATGGTTGAAGCTCAGCTAGCTGCCTCGCGTCTTAATCGGCGGGTGATTCTCCAGCGGCACGGAGGACTTGACTCTAACCTTCTCAGGAAGCAGTGCCATGGCCGTATAATTTTTTTTTTTTTCGCACGCCGCAAACGTTTGTTCACGAAAGTACACGGCTGCTACTGTAAGCATGCCATATCAAAACAACAATCATATGATTCGTAGTCCACGCAGCAGAACATCGATAGCGTGTACGGCTTCATTTCGGAGTGCATGTGGACCATTATTCATCTTTAACGTGACAGAATGAGACTTACCTCGAGGTGTACGTCCTACACGGTGTAATCGCGACTTGGGAAATGCATTTCGCTTTGAGTCGGGCGTGGTTGTCGTCGATCGTCTGCTCTTCACCGTTAACGTGATTGACGAGCTTTCCTCATTTTATCAAGTTCGCTTTGCGGAAGTGCCGGTCAAGCTTGAAGATCCTTTTGACGCCGCGCAAGTGCACCGCGAGAGCTCTGCACGTGCACGGAAGCGAGCGGCAACGCGGTGGCGAGAAGGGAAAGCGCTCGCTGATCACGCCCCAGTTTCTCTTTTTCTGCCAGAGATGGCGCTGCCTGTCAAGAGCAGCAGCGCCGCTAAGCGTTGCTTGGGAAGCCTATAGTCGGAAACAACTTTAGGCAAATGCACACAGGCTTGGCCCAATGGCCGACCACTTCAGAATGACGTCATAACCGGAAGGCCGGCGATCTCGCCTTCGGAGAACGATGTCGAGTGCATGAGCGGAACTATTTCTTTAGTCGCGGAGGCGATCGGCTGCCATGCTTCAGTCATCTGGGCGGGGCCTTTCCGGATTTCCTAAGTTGTATCCCACTATGGGTACGATAGAGCCGGCGCGCTTCCCATAGGTTTTGCTGTCGACGCTCTACGAAAACACTTCGCGGAAGCCCTCCAAGACGTTTTGTAAGTATTCTAGAAACGAAATATCTTTTTTATTGTCACAATAATAATTTTCGACGAACAGGCAGCACAACATAGCTTGCAGTGGTTGTCTATTTACAGAAAACGTAGCGCCCGCTTCACGCTCTAACCGCGATCAAGACTCCTGAACTGGCTGCTTGCGTGAAAGGTAGTCAGTAGTCAGTGGAACCTACTGGAAATATCCCGTTGAAGTACACTGCCGGAATAACCAAAAGAAACATAACAAAAAGAAACCTCAAGCCAGTAATCGCACACTTCTGCATGTATGAGCGTCTGCATGCATGTCCGTACTCATGGTTTCGCTTTCGCTACACGCGCGTTTTGGCCCCGTTCTGTGATTCAAGGCAGGGTCCGTGAACTTGAACTTATTTTGCTTTCTGTAATACTGCCACCTTGTTTTACAAGTCATAGAAGGAGTAGATTGTACAAAAAATGTTTTTTAGATGTGGTCTACATCAAAAGAGATTTGACACAGATGCTTCGTCGTGTAGCAGTGCTGAGGAAATCTTGACTGTGCAACGTTTCGCGCGCAGCCAAATTCATTTGCAAGTGCCTGTCGCGAATGTCACGTTGACAATCCTTATCGATTCGTGGTTGTTTTTCTCAGTTTCACTAAAATGAGGTACTATGCTAAAATGAGCCACTGATCTGGTCAGCCGAAGCAGTCAGTCATTTCAGGAGGACAAAGAAACACTTCCACCGAGTACAGTCTTCGAGATATTGAAAAAGGCAATCCCCGTGATTGTGCCGACCGACGCGCCCGACTGCGGGCGGGAAGCAGTCCTGCAGCAACAAAATGGCCGCGATTTTCGCACAATCGCTTTCGCATCTTGTACGTTGTGGCCTGTGGAGGGAAAATATTAGGTCTGTAAACAAGAAGCACTGAGATGCATTCGGGCATGCAAGTGATAATAATATCTGGGGTTTAACGTCCCAAAACCACGATGTGATTGTGATGGACGCCGTAGTGGATTGAGGGCAATGGAAATTTCGACCACCTGTGGTTATTTAACGTGCACTGAACTCTAAGTACACGGGCCTCAAACATTTTCGCCTCGATCGAAAATGCAGCCGCCGCGGTCGGGATTCGATCCTACGACCTTCGGGTCAGCAGTCGAGCGCAATTATCACTAGACCACCGTGGCGGGGTTAGGTTCGCCATTTCGCAATTCTAATAGGCCACCAGGCGCTGGTGTCCTTGCTGTTATCACAGAAACGAAGAAGACGCGCACCCCGAATCGCACGCTTGAGTGAAGGACTGTTTCGTTATAATCTCACTGTTGAATATCGCAATGGATTCACAAACACAGAAGCACATGCGCTGTTTCGGCTGCAAGTTTCAGAGGCAGAGCTTGCTAAGGAGGAAGAAATCATCTCGTTGGTTCATCTAGGCTGTGTGACAAAGGAAGAGTTCAGGCAGGCTGTCCTCGACGAGGTTTGTTTGGAAACGTTCAAGTCGTTCATGCTCAGTGCATGGACCCTGCACAACTCCATGTCAGAAAATTACACCATCTCCCGCTAAAGGGGACCATGAGGCGATGCGAAGCCGGAGCACTTGCACGATCGCGTTCCATTGGCGTTCGTTGGGCATGCTACCGACCTCGCGTCGTGGAACGCGATGAGGGACGCTACGCGCGTCGTATCTTGCATCTAGCCTGGCCGTTAATTCTCAAAGGGCGAGCGGGGAACGCGGTCGACCAACGCCACCTAACTAGGTGGCGTTGGGTCGACAGGCGGGCGAGAGGGGGCAGCGTAGGAGAGGAGAGAGAAGGGGAGGGGACGCGCATGCGCTCGAGCTCATCGCGGCGTTGCGCAGGAGAGAATTTCGGCATGTGGGGGGGGGGGGGGGGCAGGTGATTCTTAAAAGGAAGAAGCAAATGAAAATGGAAATTGGGTGTGGAGTGCACGATAACTGTCTCTCAAGTGAGGACACCTCAACCGATACACTCACGGGGGATTAGGGAATAAAGGGACAGTGAGAGTGAAAATAGTATGGTAAAGGAAAAAAGAAAGGTATGAGTGGAAAAAAACAGTGAGGGGGTGGGGGTGGGCAGGAGAACGGGCGTCCGAGTCACAGTGGTGAGCGGCTAGAAAATTCGTTCGACTAGGCCGGCATCCTCGATAAAAGCGAGTAGGGCCGCAAGGGCTGATCGGCGACGGTGCACGTGGCCGGTGGGATGGAGCAAGTCCTGTAGGGTCGCACACGGCAGTCCGACGAGGCGGTACTTCATGGCGAGCCGCTTCCGCGCAGTGTTGAGAGAAGGACAGTCAAACAATAGGTGGCACAGGGTTTCGATCGCGCCGCAATCGGTGCAGTTTGGTGCAGCGGCGCCGCGAAGACGATGCCTGCGTTCCGCGGGCCACACAGAACCGGTCCTCAGGGCAAGAAGAAGCGCGCGCTCGCGGCGAGTGAAACCAGTGGCTGGGATGGGAGGAGGCGGGTGTCCAGAGGCGACCCGTGCGTCAGGATGCTCGCGCACCAGCTCCCGGCGAAGGTTGTTGCGTGCCGAGTCGAACGAGCTGGCGTAATCCGTCAGCGAAGTCTCGGCGAAGTGTGCTCGTTTTGCGAGTTCGTCTGCAGCCTCGTTGCCCGCGATGCCGACGTGTGAAGGGAGCCACTAAAGGACCACATCACAGCCTCGTTCCGGGAGGGCCAGCAGGCTGAGAGCGGCACGCTGAGCAAGAAGGGGGCCTCGTTCCTCCCTCGCGAGCTGGCGGAGGGCTGGTTTCGAGTCGCAGAAGATTGCTGCGCTCGTGACGGCCGGCGAATTGCGCAGGAGGTCTGCAGCCAGCTGGAGCCCGACTAGCTCAGCTGTTGTTGAGGATGCACAGTATCGCAAGCGGCACTGTCGTTCCGAGCTGAGCTGAGGGGCTATGCAGGCGGCCGCGGCTGAGCGATCCTGCAGGACGGACCTATCGGTGAACACCTGCGTCCTCCCGGCCAGGTCCTCATACATCCGCGCCGCGGCCTCCTGAGCAATGACACTGATGGGGGTGTGGCGTTTTGATCGAATGCCCGGCAGGTGCAAGTTCACTCGAAGGGGCACTCGACGGTGAGGGAGTGGTCCCGCCGCACACCACCACCACCACCACCACCACCATCACCACCACCACCGCCACCGGATTGAGCTCCGCCTTAAGATACTTCGCATCTAATAGGCGAAGCCATTCTAGCCTATTCTGGGAGAAATTTCTCTGTGATAACGAAATGTGCGTGGGCCATCAGGAAAGTGTGTTCGCCATTCATGATCGCGTTGTTTACGACCAGAATTTCAGCGGCTGCGGGAAAATTGTTTCGTTTTCTCAAACATGGCGGAAACTGTTGAAGATCACTAGCTTCAGCCGCGGTCTGAATGCTGGCATAAAGCTCGCTTGCTACATTGTGATGGACGAACGATCAGATGCCAGCCATTGTTGTCGCGAAGAAATATCGCTGCGTGCGCGTCGTGGTGTTAATGGTGGCGGTATGTAATAAAGTATGGTATCAGAACACGTTTCGCTTAAGACATGGGTGTTTCAGCCGCGGTAAGATTGTGAACAAAGTCGCGAATGACGAAAATTAGGGCTTTCACACTGTTCTTATGCAAAATGGGTGCTGGATTTACGTATGCACCAATTACATAAAAGTGCATTTTAATGGCCACTCTTTTATTATTTTATTGATATTCTCAATAATTGAAATTCAATTCGTACACTGTTTCCACTCCCGTGAAATCCGAATTAACGTGTGTGTGTTAGTGATATTGTTTTATACCAGGCTATATTTATAAACAAGAGCTCATTGTTTTTCACGCACAAGAGCTCATTTTTTCAAAACAGTAAGACCATTTTATATTTTTATATCCGCAAGTTAAAATAGTTCCAAAATATTGCTCGAGTTCTATTGAATGGCTTCTGTATTGAAAACCATAAAAACCCAGTCACTAGTTTAATCAGCGGATACTTTTAAACCTTACAGATCATCTACTAGAAGAAATGTTCGGGGCTCAGACCAGGTACCTGGTACGGTATTACACCAACGACTCTCTCCTTCTGTCAGAACTGATACCGGGCTTACACAGTAAGTGAATTTTACATGAAAGATTTGCGCATCATAAGCAGAACTTTGTTCACTAGAGATATATTACTTACGCTGTATCTAGCAATGCTTCGGCTAATTATTATTTTGTTTTGAACCACTATCCTTGTCATTGAATGCTAAAATGGCACCTCGGATTTTTCTAACTTCTCGCTTAATTCGCGTTTCATTCCTCGGTCTTCGTGGGTATGTATAAAACAAATTTATCTTCTGAAGCATAGGTATGTTCCTAGAACTGAACTTTTCTCGTGAATATTAGTGGGATTTTAGCAGGTATAATGTTCGACGGGCTTGTTTCTTTGTCACAAAGGAATTGTGTGATGGATGCTTTCGAAGGTTCGAGTTCTCATAATCATTCTTGGGGTTTTGTGTCCCGAACCAACCACATCATTACTGGAGACGCTGTAGTGGAGGGCTCCGGGAATATCGTCCACCAGGGGGCCTTTAACGTGCCCCTTAATTTACGCACACGGGCCTCTAGCATTTTGCCTCCGTGGAAATATAGGCGCTACGCTTAGGATTCGATCCCGTGACCTTCGGGTCACCTTGGGAACGGCTGGTACAGTTCTTCCAGGAGAATCATGCCAGTTTATTTACGCCATACTGATATTTCTATATGTGCATAAAGAAAAGTTTTTTATTTCGCCTTCTAAAAAAATTGAGACCAATTCACTTTGTGAAGGTGGCTGATCAGGGGAGCTGGCAGGCGTAGAATGTCTGTTGGGAGTTGCCTAAAGAATGAGTAAGCGTTCACGTTTTTAAAAGCGGAGCTGTTTAAATTTGAGGTTAATCCCTGCGAAGCGTAACGCAGCTACTAGCGCAGCTCCTAGCCCACGACCTCTCGGTCAGTGACGACAGGATCCGGGCAAACACTAGCCACTGCGCTACCGAAGCTAAAGCACGAGGCTTCACAAACGCGGCTTATATCTCTCACACCTCCCTTTCACAGTGACCATAGGAGGGAGGTTGTTTTGTAGCTGATTGGCATCGGTGACATGAAGTACTGCAATATGGCATTAAAGAGCGCCGTTACGGAGCGCTTCGGCAGTTTCAGCTTTCGGTGCAGCGATAGACACGCGCGGAACGTTTTCCTGCGGTCACTCCTAATTTCTAGTGGGGGGCAGTGGGAGGCTGCCTTGCGCAGCTCGAGGCGCGATACTCAGGAGGCCATCCTGGCGTGGGCTGAGGGGGTTGAGGAGGCCTACTTCAAGTTGGTCCTGTCCCCCCCTCTGTCCCGTTGCCCCCTTACCGTTAACCAGGGGAAAAAATGTTATGCATTCATTCAAGCTACGAACTCTGCTTCTCGCGTTCGTGAAGCTCTGTGGGGTACACGCGTCAGCATGTGTGTAAGTTGATCCAGTACGTGGGAACGCACGCCTTGGCGTTTCTCTCCTCTAGGGAAGACGCTTCGAATGAGTGTATACCGAGTACCAGTGTTATGCGCTTTTGATGCCATATTTATGAGGGATTCAGCAGATGCTGTGTCCAAGGCACGCCCGTACCCAAGGGCGGGAGGCCCTAGGAGCCCGACCCCTCTTCGAAATTTTGATGGAGGGGGCATTTTACCGAAAATAATTAATGAAAATAAGTACTTTTTTTCAAATAGTCAAGACCTTCAGCAAGTGGCTCCCATCCACCGAAAAGAATTCCTGGCTACGGGCATGGTCCAAGTGTATCACAGGTACTTCAGCTAACACAAAAGTGGAATCAAAATATTTGGCGTTTGTCGTCGGGTTTGAGATGTGCCATTCAACGTGGATGCATCCACGTCAAACGGCGTTAAAGATGCCAAACACCAATAGGCATCGTGCAAACTGTCGTACATGAATGCACCATAAACAATCAACTATAGTCCTGTGAAGCCACGGGTCACTTTCTTGTTATACCGATACCTATGACGGAGGCGTCCGCAATAATTTTAGCAAGTGTCGTACAATGAGGGAGGATGCCTCGTGCGTCTAATGCTCCACGAGGGGCACCGATGTTCATCAGTTCTATGACGAACATCGCAAAACAATTGCCTTTGATGGTGTCGTAAAGTATAAATCCTGAGTGCAAAATCGTGCTTGGCAAAGTGACAAAATTTATTTTACAGCAGCTGAAACAAGTAAGCTAGTGCGTTTTATATAATTTCGTTTTACCTGCACTTTCTGGACGCCCCACTGCTTTACAGAGGTGCCTGTGCCGATGTGAAGGGCCACTTTTTGAAATAGCGTAGGCAAGCAAGGATTTGGAAGCTATGCATCGCACTTATTGTACAGGAGTCAGTGTTGGTGCGGGGGGGGGGGGGGGAGCATGACTTTCTAAAAGAAGGAGTGTTATCTACTACTTGTGTATGTTTCGGAAGGACCAAAGAGACCACAGAACTGATACTGCTTCAGTCTACTGTTATCAGAACGAGAAACATAAAAAAATACTGAGCAGGCCCCTGGCCGCCTCTTCTTCATCTCCAGCTCCATCTTATATCATTTTCTAAATATTCCCACCGGCCAGATTCAACTGAAGCAGCCTTTGAGCGAATACAATTTAATCAGTCTCTTGAACAGTTTTCCTTCAGATGTCCGAAGCAAGCATGTCCTCACTGGTCCATCCTTGCCTGGCAAAATCTTTTCAACGAGCCAGTTTGCTACTCAGACAGGCTGTGCACAAGCGAACAAACATACTATAAAGGAACTGAGCACCCCACGCAGTGGTACTACAGGCGCAGACACTCGTTATTATTAAAAACGCCAGTGTGAGTGCACTGGAGTAAATGGAGAGTTGTATATTTTTCAGCACTCGGTCCTCGGAACACGGGGGGATGCATAACGAGTGCCTCTTCTGCAACTGTGCCGAAGAAGCAGCTGGTTGCTCATGGCGAAGTGCGACGCTTGTCGACGAAGCCAAAGCGACCGAGTTGCAGAATGCTGCTCTGCCCAAAGCCGAAGTTAGAGAGCTAGTGATATAAATGTCGCGTGGCTGCCCGGATGCAAAAGTGTCCGCATAGCCAAAGGACACAGTGGCTTTAGAAGTGGAGACGCTGGCATTGGAATCACATACTTTGACCTTCAGGGCACGGTTGCCTGTGCTCTCGCGCTTATCACTTTTATCACAATCTTTGCACTGAAGCCATAGACCGCACGAGGTCACTTCGCTTGCTGCAGCTGCCGTGTTTGTTGGCGGAGGGAGCTGCTATCCTTTCATCGTACGACATTCCAATTTGTTGCTATCGCAGTCATTGCATCGCTCTTTGGGCGAAAGTGACTTTTTTAGGATCCTAGTAGTAAGCACATCCCCAGCTTCCGCAATGTATTCTTTATTCCCAAAGAATCAATACTCCAGCATAATACGTCACTTCCGCTCACAGAACCTAGTGATGCAAGACGCTCCAGTCGCCTCGCAAACTTACTATGGTCATAGACGCAAGTTAAATATCAAAATCTTTGTTCCTGCTGTTTTTACTGATGCTATAGTAATGACCAAGATTCATAGTAAGCAAACAGACCATAAAACAACATGCGTATTTTGGGGTGCAGGGGCCGTTAGGATAGAACGACAACAAAGATCGTAGTGCTCTATAACCACGTCAAAAGGGCAGCCGTAGCAGATAGCTGAAACTTGCTCCGCGCCTACACAATATGAAGGTACTCCTTTTGTGAAATGCTGCATTTTGATTCGGCTTTCATCGGTATGGGGCTGTGACGAGATAGCCGGGCCGCCCACCAGTGCTTTGCGCAACAACGGCGCTGAGGTTCCTGCAACTTTCGTTTGCGCTGACTTTCTACTGGAATACCATTGCACATGATGCGTTCACGAGAGAGGCCGTTCGGTGGTTTGCGCAGTGTTGCTTCATGTGGCGCACACTGATGGCAGGTCAAAGAAGTCAATTCATAGTTGGCGAGCAGGAGGAGATAATATTGTTGCGAAGCTTCGATTAACACTTTGGAAGTAGGAACACAGGCCAACGAACCTTCCTGGTTTCCGTATGTTCATGTTTCCCGCATATTCTCTCGCTCTCTCGTTCCAGCCACACCTTTGGAAGGCTACTGAATGCCTTACTCATCATTCATTGCATCTTAAATGGTCTTGTCCCTCGCTGAGACAACGTCGTACTAATTGACCTAAATATCCTTTATCTATACTGCCAGTCTCATAGCATATTAATAATTCATTCTTTGAGCATTTCCTGAATTTTGCTTAACAGAGGATACCTTGGATTTCAACGTATCAAAATGTGGAGGACCATGACGCAAAAAATATTGAAAGTGTCAGTACTTTACCGCATTCCTCCTGTTTATCGTATATGGCCGCAAATAACCCTTGACAACTGTGTATTTTGCTTCAACGTACACATAGGTAGATCGCACACTCTCTTCTGTACACTTTTATTCGCATTTTCAGGAAACCGTTGGAGCAGTAACTCACATTTGGAGCAACATATTATTAATTATTGTTTTCCAGCATTTCATGAAAGTATTGAAATATTGTCTCACATAAACACTTCTTACGTTCCGCAGATTTAACACCCCCATGCTCACTGTGGTTGACAAATGCCACTACTGATATAAAGGATGTCCCGGATATGACAAACAGAACATTTTTTACGCTCTGCCCAAATGCTACCTTCGTTGGGTACGATGATTCTTACTGCTCCCAAACGAATTTGAAATAAAAGTACTGCTTTCAAAGGACTGAGTGATGTTAATGTACATGGTTGTATCCGGAAATGTGCTCTGTTAAGTTCAGTTACACC
This sequence comes from Rhipicephalus sanguineus, assembly GCF_013339695.2. NCBI lineage: Eukaryota > Metazoa > Arthropoda > Arachnida > Ixodida > Ixodidae > Rhipicephalus > Rhipicephalus sanguineus. The sequence goes on along the minus strand of NC_051182.1, from coordinate 514,683 downwards.
CCATGCCCTTGTGCAACGCCTCATTCGGAAGCGCTATCGAGACTCGGAAACTGAGGATTCTCTGGCACTTTGAAGGTATGCCCGATGCTAATGGAACTCAAGACCTTCCTGAGCACTGGCGATTATTTATGATCAGGTAAAAAACCAAATGAAGAATCCATTTCTAGGCATGCGTCCAGTTTTAGTGTATTACGTGCAATCACTCAGGGGCCCGTTATACCCACTGCCTTATGTCCAGACCACACAATGTAATTTGCATGGTAAACGCCTCAGTGGATTCTTTTTCATTGCTAAGCTTTACTTGGTACCTTACCTGTGCAAGTGAACCCCTTCATAAGTGGTGCAGTCTTCATGGCTCGATGGCAAAATTCGTGGTGGAACAGAATGCGTGCCAATTCCTACACCTTCTACAAGATGTCATGTAAAAGCCGATAGAGTTCCATGAATACAAGTTATCGGCCGTCCTGAAATGTTCGGTAGAAATGTTTTTTAATGGGACGAAAAATGATGTGGGAGACATTGATGACTACCTGCCTTTGGCATCAGGCCCATTTAGGAATGGGCGTCGGGAAAGAAAATGCGATCCTTAGCACTTTAAAAGTGAAGGCGAAAACCTACTTGGGTATTTCTCCTTATGTGCTTTCTCCTGATGTGCTGAAATAAATGATGAACGCTCTGCTGGTGTGGAGTTGAAGTTTATGTTTATCCTAGTGCTGACGCCCTGTCGAATTTTGTGGTGGTATTTGTGAGAGACTCTATATTTAAATTTAGGTAAATTTTCTGTTAGGCTTCCAGATACCTTACTATTGACGACATATGAGTCTGTTTACATACGTGAACATTGATATGAAAATTTGGGTAACTTTGAAGCACCGTTTACTTGACCTTCTGCCAGAGTCATCTGGAACTGATTCTGTAATACGATCATGTATATTGAAATGTGTGTGTGCAAGCTAGCTCTCCAATACCTTGCATTTTATAAAGTTGCAATGAACCCAGAGCATGGTAACTGAATTATTTACTTGCATCTTGCAAGGCACGTTGTTTTTATTAAGTTGCAGTGTACATGGACCGTAAACACCTTACTGTTTAATTACATCTTTGATTCACACTTCATGAAAGCCAATTATACAAGTATACATTTGAATCAACACGATATAGTTCCACACCCACTTCCAATGACATATCATTGTCCACTTGATCGACAGCACGAGTGTACATACTATCCCCAGCAACTCAATGCGGGCGATCGGTGTCCACACTCACAAGCTTTGCAATGTGACATCTGAAGCCACATGAAGCATACCGTATCGCTTTTACACATTCCCAGTTCTGAAATGCCAAATTGATACATGTTTCCTTATTAGTAGTTGCCGTTCCTACTAAAGTTTAGAGCATAAGCACAAAGTTCAACAGCAGGTCAATAGAATGTCCAAGTGGCCTTTCGCCTTCACATTCTCAGAAACTTCTCAGAATCTCCCAAATGTTCGTGTTTTTTTTTGCTGACGTGTACGCCACAAAGTCGAACCTCACGAAGCAGACTCGAAGCTAGTGCTTACGTTCTTTCTTATTTCTGTGCTCACGTGAAAGCCACAAAGACGAAGTGAGCTACGTACATGCGTAGATGGCGTGCTGGCTCAATCAGCGCATGACTTACTGCTGTCAGCCGCCACGTTTCGATGTGCCCGCGGCCAGATGCACAGCCCCGTGCGTTAAAAATAGGCCAGTCGAAGTGCACCACGTGGTACTTCCGACTCCGTCCAATCCTGCGGAAGTATTCATTCAAGCGGGAGGGACTGAAAAATCTTTATTTGATCCACAATAGACGAGTTGCATAAATACCAGCAACACTGTAAAAAGCCCCAAAGAGTTCAGGCAACACTGGACTAAGGCGCCATTGTGCATGAAAACAAATAAAAAAACACGGAAGAACGCGGCGCTCGTGCGAGTGAAAAGAAGTATGAACGCGAGATAAACGTTTCACTTGGATGTGAACGTTTTGTGTGATCCCGGTGGTATGCATGTCCAGCCAAGCGCACGGGACTGCTCATGCACAATGGCGGCCGTTGGCTGCTTCCTGTACATATGTACAGATGGCGCTGTTTTTTGCAACTCGTCTATAGACGCGAGGAAACTCACCGTCTTCCGGCCAGGCCAAATCGGGGACCTTCAGGCAAAACCTGACGGCTCTCGCGCGGGCCCTCTGGATGGCCAGCGGGACGCAATATTGTGATGTGTTGAGACAGTCCCGACCTTTGGTCACACAGCTGAAGCTGTGTCGTGCGAATTAGTTAACACAAAGTTATTAGGGCTAAGCCTAATCAAACGCTTAAAATGACCGTCAGCGTCGCCATCGGTGGCGCCGACACGAGTGATACAAAATAATCCTCCTGAAGCGATGACGTCACATGCCACCAGAATTTGTTGCGTTATCGTGGCGTCACTCTGACGTCAACACGTCTTCGTCGCTTTGTCAAAGATGGGCCGATCACTGAGGCACTACAAAACCATGTGAGTTGCAAAAAATGTCGAATACCTCCGATCGTGGAGGCAGTGCAAAACTACGTTGGATGCGGAAAACTTTCGGGTGGGACCAATAGAATCGATTGAGGAGCAAAAGATGGTGGCGTCCACCTTCTCGTCGTTTTAGGGAAATTTATGAGGAACCGTGTGGCTGTTCCTGCGATCCACATACGCTAAAGATTTTTTCTGTTTGATGTGAAGGAACAGTTCATTCATAATAATGATAGAATATCGTTATCGGTTTCAAAGTACGTTGTATTTGCCCATGAGAAAAGAGTGCACCAGCATGGTTGCTCCCTCCATCTCGTTTCTTCAAAGGAGTATAGTTGAATGTTTACCATACATTGATGTATGAAGCTTGCACAATATCTATTGGTTTTTGGCAGCTATGCATGGACCTACGTCGACGCCTAGGGGCACATCTCCATCGCGAGGACTAATGGCAAAATCATGATTTACCCCTGTTGTAGCTGAAGCAGTTGAAGCACGGTAATTGATGGTAGCGCAAGCTAAGGACAAGGACGAAAAACGACATATTCAACAGCACATTGAGCTGTGTGATCTCGAATCTGTCTTTCTTTTGTCCTTATCTTTAGCCTTGGCCACCCTCAATTATCAGGGTATGCAAACAAGCCCATACTGCCACCCTCATAATTGAAGCACACCTGGACACAGCACAAGCTGAATCCCGTGCAAAGATGGCGTACCGCCCGCTTGCGGGGAGCCACGAGTTAAAAAGCGAGAAAAACCAGCCAACTCGCATCATATCAATGCCCAACTAACAATGTAGCAAGCCGCACAAAGACAGGTCATCATATATTACCGCGCGCGCAGGCTTAAATACGTGCATAACTACATGCTATTTCGAAGAACAAATTATGTCTGCCTACAGAGTCCTGTACCTAGTAGTGCATGCCATTTGGAGCGAATAAGAGAACGCCATTGCTTTCTAGAAACCAGTGAAGATTTAGGCGATCTGTGCAGTATTGTACTGTTGAGCGATTTCACCGAAACCTATGTTTCGCCCACCTCAGCAAAACTCAAATCACTGCTGCGGAAAAAAAAGTGTTTTTCTTTCAAAAATACTGTAGCAGGGCAAATAGCGCACAAAAATGATTTCCCACGTATTTTTAGACCAGAATTCGAGAGGATTAAGCACTATGTCTCGAATGTTTGGCATGAAATGACCCATGTGCGATTCACAAAAACGAAGTGCACCAAAATGTGCCTGTACAACCAGAAACAGAGCTCATGCAGAGAAAAAACAATTACTCATTTTATTTACATCTTTAAGTGAATGAGAACTCGCTAAGATGCCCAGTTGTTGACATTTTTCTTTGAATCTTTGGGTTAATATTTCAACAAACATTGGTAATATATTTAGAGAACTGGCAACCACCCTGAGGCATGCTTGTGTCATCAGCAGTCGCACAGCTGGTTCCAGCACTACCAACCACTGCTTAAGCAAAGTACAAGGAAAATCTAGTCATATACGAAGGCAACCTGTCAGGAAGTGATACAGGCTGCAAGAGGCTTCGCTTGATCTTCAGCATGCGGAGAAATGCGCCTTCATTGCTAATTCCTAAGCAAAGTGTTGATGTGTTTTCAGTAACACAGTAAACAGAAGCAAATCAATCAATGTTGGACACAAAAATTACACACAGATGCAAGCTGGGCCCCCGGCAACTCGACCTTTTATCCTGCCCGATTATGTTTGGGAAGCAATGTGTATCCTTATTCCTCCCCTTATAAGGACAACAGAGCCGTCGAACACTATATCTTGAGTGACAGTGTTATTAAATTACTTTACGTACAGTGAACCACAAAAGTTTGCGCACCACGTGAGCACGTGCCGAATTGCCGGTCCACGCCATCTAGCGGTGCACCACCTACGGTCGCCCGGAGCGCTGGCCCGGAAATGGGTCATGTTGTTATTCACTGGCATATCAATTTTCTACTGAACGCATGCATCGTTAGTTCGTTGTCTTCACGTGAAGCGCTTATCTGCAGTATGACCGTCATACTTCTACTTGGATAGCAGAACCAAAGCTATACCATGCCGTGCCTCGAACGGTGTGCCGTTGTGTAGATATCACTTTGTGAGAAAGGCTGCAACTGATAACAGTTGATAGACTGCTTGCGAAACAGAAGCACTTAGCCACAGCTCCTGAAGACCACGTTGCGTTCAAAAGTGAAAGCGGGGAGATATTTTTGCCGAGTGAGAAAATAGCCATCGATCAAGGGCGCAGCGCTGCTGTCGATTGCCATTGACGAACTGGAAGTGTCGCAAAGAGCCTCTTGGCCACGCGCTCGCATGGTCCGTAAAATTTTGTGCTTGACTGTACATTTGGGAATTGCTGCTGCTCACTTTCAAAGTCCCAGCTGCTTGGATAACATTTTGAATGGTGCCAGTTGAATGGCTCCCAAAGTTTACAAGAAACGCACTGCTCTTACAGTAATCCTTGAGTTTCAATGCGTGAGCTTTTGAAGAAAGGTTGCGTGGAGTACCAGTGATTCTTTAAACATATGGTTAACAATAACTGCTGTTATATTCAAGAATCATTCCAAGTGATTGTGCAGGTAAATAGCTTACTTTATCTCATGCATGGCAATATGCCAACTGAAGCATTTATGAAAAAAAAAAGTCACAGTTTCGCCGCAAGGACGAAGGAATGAATGCGATAGCAAGAAAAGTGACCCGTGATGTACGCGCTGCTACGCTGCAGAAATATCTACCCCCCGGCAGCAACTACCGCGCGAGCAGGCAGCGGAAGGGCAAGGTTGTCCCTGCGCAAATATTAGAAGTGAGCGAGCTGGCCGACCATATTTAAATACGCCCGTTGCGTTCCTCGCGCCATCTCTCTGGTAATGAAGAAACGCTGATAAGCGCCTGCCGTCTCTGAGTCCTGCCAGCGGTGGAGGGTGTGTATACGTATAACGCTTGCCGTTAGCTACCTGAAGGGTCTGCGCTTTGCGGCGTAGTGATTAGCGCCACGCGCTGCGGTGCATGCGGTCGCTCGTTCGATTCCGCGCTTCGGAAGCATTTTTCTGAATTCTTTTTCTTTACGACTTTTATATATATATACATACTTATACATATACGGTGCATGATGGCGGCGGCAAGAACGAGCCGAGACTGTTCATTTATTTGCTATCGCAATAATAGAAAATCCCTAGCAATTTTATTTGCATTGAATTTGCAACCAACATCCACGAGAACTTAATACGCTTATTCCAGGTACCATAGCTGGTTCTTATATTTCACTCCAAAAAACTCCTACAATTTCATAGATACATGTTTAGGGCTTGAAAAATACCATAAATATACCGCTAGGGCCAGCTGTGTCTGCCCCAATTGCCTTGGTCCTCTCTGGTTTTCGGGCCACTTCCGACAATGCAACACGACAGCATTGGCTTGTGGTTGGACATTGCTCGACGAGTCGTCTCGTGGTTAACGAACAATAAAAACAACGCTAGACACAGGACGAGAAGAGGACACATACACGGCGCTGACACATACTGAGCGCTGTTTTTATTCTTTGTTTACCATGCAGCACCAGCCAACCCAATCAAGCACATTGTTAAATGTTTCGTGGTTGATTCACGCGCGCATTGTCTCCTCCCTCCTCCGGAAAGAGTAGGCAGTCGTTGTGCCCCTCTAGGTGGCAGTTGCCAGCTTTCTCTCTCCCTCGTTTCTGTGTGTCCTTGTGTATCTATGTATGCAAATCAAATAAATAAACAAAAAAGTATTCATTGCATTATGGAGTATCTGTAAATGAGCAAGTAAATTGTTTTACTTGAATTGATTGATTGATTGATTGATTGATTGATTGATTGATTGATTGATTGATTGATTGATTACCGGCACGGAGGATGGAATATGTTAGGAGGGAGTACTGTGAAAGAAATAGAGACATGAAGAAAGAAAGAAAGAAAGAAAGAAGGAAAGAGAGAAAGAAAGAAAGAAAGGAAGAAAGAAAGAAAGAAAGAGAGAGAGAGAGAAAGAAAGAAAGAAAGAAAGAAAGAGAGAGAGAAAGAAAGAAAGAAGGAAAGAAAGAGAGAAAGAAAGAAAGAAAGAGAGAAAGAAAGAAAGAGAGAAAGAAAGAAAGGAAGAAAGAAAGAAAGGAAGAAAGAAAGAAAGAGAGAGAGAAAGAAAGAAAGAAAGAGAGAAAGAGAGAAAGAAAGAAAGAAAGAAAGAGAGAAAGAAAGAAAGAAAGAGAGAAAGAAAGAAAGAAAGAAAGAGAGAAAGAAAGAAGAAAGAGAGAAAGAAAGAAAGAGAGAAAGAAAGAAAGGAAGAAAGAAAGAAAGGAAGAAAGAAAGAAAGAGAGAGAGAAAGAAAGAAAGAAAAAAAGAGAGAAAGAAAGAAAGAAAGAAAGAGAGAAGAAAGAAAGAAGAAAGAGAGAAAGAAAGAAAGAAAGAAAGAGAGAAAGAAAGGAAGAAGAAAGAAAGAAAGAGAGAGAGAGAGAGAGAGAGAGAGAAAGAAAGAAAGAAGAAAGAAAGAGAGAAAGAAAGAAAGAAATATTTGGCCAGGCGCGCACACGCCAAGCTTTGCTGGCGTCTTTTTTCTCCATTAGGGAATGACTTTATTTTTTTCTTTATGGCGGATGGTATACCCATACAGCACGACTTCGGACCTTTGGGCACAGCGCTCACCGGATCTTGCTCCAGCCGCTGGTGTGGAGCGAAAGCTTGGTTCTTTAAAAACGTGAGGCAAAATTCCAGTAACTAAAGGTCATACTTATGCTAAAGTTCAAAGCTTCAGAGATGCGTGAAGCGTTACGTGCGGTGCACAGCCGGCGTAACTGCAGTTGTGTAATTTTCGTACTAATTTGATCCCACTTCTAAAAAACACCACTGCTGCAGCAACACAGTTATAAGTGAGAACAAGCCGAAAATCTGGTGCTGAGACAGGCCTAGCAATGTCGAATCATCTAGAGTATTTTGACCTCCAACCACGGCTTGTCACTGCTAAGCAATCATCAACACATCTCTCCGAAAAGAAGTAGTCGCACAGCAAAGGCGCCACACACGATCCTATAATTCCCTCCTTTGGAAGCAATGGGTTATCATACGAGGAAAAATTCTTTAGGTAAGTCTCAAGTAAAGCTAAATGTTTCTTCACACTCGTGCCAAAAGTATTTTGAAAGGTCAGATTCCCGCGAACCTCAATACGTTTACGAACAGCGGTAAACATCGCGTCGTGACTTAAAGAATAAAATAAATGTACAAGAATATAATCTTAAAAAGCATGACTGATGGTATGGCTTCACTGGCAGAATACGCTTATGTCCTTTCAGTTCAATGCATGGAAAGGATTGTGAATGTGCAGCTGTTTCAAGATTTTAATGACAACATCTAGCTTGAAGCTTCCAATGAATGCGTTCAGTGCAATCGCTCTCAAGGAAATGTCGTTGGGGGTTTAGCACCAGATAAAGAGGTGAGCGAACCGCATTGCACTCTTGTCTAATTGCTATGGATGAGGCATTTCTTAAATGCGAAGCATTTCTTAGCGAACTTCTGCGACTTTGAGCGTATCTATCTATCTATCTAGCCGCCTACGAATTTGTGCTCTCCTGGTCGCTTGGTTAATCGGATGTACACCAAACTTGGTATGACGCAACATGACTGTATTAAGAACATAAATGACAAGTCATAACATGAAAATCATGACACGCATGTCATGTACAGCATGATTTACATGCCACGCTCATGGTGCGCTGGCTGCCGTTTCGCTAGCTTGATATACACCAAAATTGGTATATTGTGACGTGACTGTGTGACGAACATAAATGTCACGAGCTAACATGAAAATCATGACACGCATGTCATGTACAGCATGACTTACGAGCCACGCTCATGGTGCGCTGGCGGCCGTTTCGCTAGCTCGATCTACCCCGAGATTGGTATTGCGTGGCGTGACTGTCTGACGAACATAAATAACACACGAGTAAACATGAAAATCATGACACGCATGTCATGTACAGCATGACTTACGTGACACGCTCATTGTGCTCTGGCGGCCGTTTCGCTAGCTTTATATACATCAAAATTGGTATCTTGCGACCTGATTGTGTAGCGAACATAAATAACACGAGTTAACGTGAAAATCATGACACGCATGTCATGTACAGCATGACTTACGTGCCACGCTCATGGGGCGCTGGCGGCCGTTTCGCTAGCTTGATCTACCCTGAAATTGGTATTGCGCGACGTGACTGTGTGAAGAACATAAAAACACGAGTTAACATGAAAATCATGACACGCATGTCATGTACAGCATGACTTACGTGCCACGCTCATGGTGCGCTGGCAGCCGTTTCGCTAGCTTGATCTACCCCGGAATTGGTATTGCGCGACGTGCCTGTGTGACGAACATAAAAACACGAGTTAACATGAAATTAATGACACGCATGTCATGTACAGCATGACTTACGTGCCACGCTCATGGGGCACTGGCGGCCGTTTCGCTAGCTTTATATACACCAAAATTGGTATCTGCCGACGCAACTGTGTGATGAACATAAATAACACGAGTTAACGTGAAAATCATGACACGCATGTCATGTACAGCATGACTTACGTGCCACGCTCATGGGGCGCTGGCGGCCGTTTCGCTAGCTTGATCTACCCTGAAATTGGTATTGCGCGACGTGACTGTGTGAAGAACATAAAAACACGAGTTAACATGAAAATCATGACACGCATGTCATGTACAGCATGACTTACGTGCCACGCTCATGGTGCGCTGGCAGCCGTTTCGCTAGCTTGATCTACCCCGGAATTGGTATTGCGCGACGTGCCTGTGTGACGAACATAAAAACACGAGTTAACATGAAATTAATGACACGCATGTCATGTACAGCATGACTTACGTGCCACGCTCATGGGGCACTGGCGGCCGTTTCGCTAGCTTTATATACACCAAAATTGGTATCTGCCGACGCAACTGTGTGATGAACATAAATAACACGAGTTAACATGAAAATCATGACACGCATGTCATGTACAGCATGACTTACGTGTAACGCTCATGATGCGCTGACGGCCGTTTCGCTAGCTTGATATACACCAAAATTGGTATCTTCCGACATGACTGTGTGATGAACATAAATAACACGAGTTAACATGAAAATGATGACACGCATGTCATGTGCAGCATGACATACGTGCCACGCTCATGGGGCACTGGCGGCCGTTTCGCTAGCTTGATCTACCCCGAAATTGGTATTGCGCGACGTGACTGTGTGACGAACATAAAAACACGAGTTAACATAAAATTCATGACACGCATGTCATGTACAGCATGAATTACCTGCCACGCTCATGGTGCGCTGGCGGCTGTGTCGCTAGCTTGATATACACCGAAATTGGTATGTGTCGACGTGACTGTGTGACCAACATAAATAACACGAGGTAACATGAAAGTCATGACACACATGTCATGTACAGCATGACTTACGTGCCACGCTCATGGTGCGCTGGCGGCCGTTTCGCTAGCTTGATCTACCCGAAGTTGGTATTGCGCGACGTTACTGTGTGACGGACATAAATAATAGGAGTTAACATGAAAATCATGACACGCATTTTCCTCAATGACATACAAGACGATGTATGCAGCTCTTTGCTGGCTGCTTCGCATTACATCGATTCCCACAATTCGTGGGATCTGCCGTCTTTTTCGTCGAGTAGTCGAATATTTGACTTTTTCTTTTACTTTGGCTTTGAAAAAGGCTGAAACACAGTTTACATTTCGTGTAGCAACTTGCTTGTATGATAGGTGGAACAATGATACAAAAAATAGAAAGACTAAAAATTAGAATCCAAGCAGGAACCGAACCCAAGCATTCTGCGTGGCAATCAGGTATTCTACCACAGAGCCACGCCGGGTCTATAAACAGGTTTGGAAAAACAGCCTATGCGGGCGTACTGCCGGTGCAACGTCAATTGTTGTGGTGCTGGCTATATAATTTTACAAGACAGCAATAAACACTACATATGTACTCCTACGATACAGGTGTCATATCAGATAAACGTCTGTGGTTCCACTGTTGGATCCGCTTTTATAGCAGTCTAATAAATATTACATTTTTATCCCTATTATTCAGCGAGCTATATTGAAGCATAGCTCGACCCCGATGGAACAGATTACCGAAAGTTACGTATGGTATTCCCGTGATTCCACCATAAGGTGACCTTAGTCTCGATAATACTCACGTATGAACTCTAACGCGAGGGCTGACGCGAATTCGGACCTTAAGTTTCCCTTTAAACACCAGTGTTGTCGACGTGCCTGGTAAGCCCACGGTGTGCACACACCTACTACACTTACAAAAACACGTCGATCCACCTCGTAACGCTTGGCACAAAGCCATAAAATACAGCATAGAAGTACTCGCTGACTGCTTCGCATGAAACCGATTCCCACCAAGGAGGTTTTAAAAAATCACAGCATATCCACGGAGTGAATGATGATGAGTGGGCGAAGCTGCGGAGGTTCATCGGTAAACCGTGAATCTTCCGTGAATTCTGCCCAGTACATCATCACCGACGTGAGATAGGGCGCGTTTATACTAAAGGTTCGATGAGTTATGACGACTTGCAGCTCACTTTAATTTTACATGTACGCTGCGAATTTTCATTGTTTAGAAAACCATTGCTTTAGAAAACATTTGGCGTCTTTCGTTAAGCAGCTGGCGTCTTTTCCTTTTGCTTTAGAAACATCTGGCGTTCTTCCGTTTTGCTTTTACAAAACATCTGGCGTCTTTCGTTGGTTTATTTCATCAATAAACGGCGTTTTGAACAAAATTTTTATTGTTTAATCACGCACAGGAGAAATCTCACCAGGCACTACATTGGAGGTAAAGAATGGCTGCTAATGGGAATGAGAGACAGAAGAAGTCGGCTTTTAGCTACCGCTGCGAATTTTTTATTGTTCAACAACGCACAGGAAAAAAAATCACAGCATATCCACGGAGTGAATGATGATGAGTGGGCGAAGCTGCGGAGGTTCATCGGTAAACCGTGAATCTTCCGTGAATTCTGCGCAGTGCATCATCACCGACGTGAGATCGGGCGCGTTTATACTAAAGGTTCGATGAGTTATGACGACTTGCAGCTCACTTTAATTTTACATGTACGCTGTGAATTTTCATTGTTTAGAAAACCATTGCTTTAGAAAACATCTGGCGTGTTTCGTTAAGCAGCTGGCGTCTTTCCATTTTGCTTTAGAAACATCCGGCGTTCTTTCGTTTTGCTTTTACAAAACATCTGGCGTCTTTCGTTGGTTTATTTCATCAACCAACGGCGTTTTGAACAAAATTTTTATTGTTTAATCACGCACAGGAGAAATCTCACCAGGCACTACCTTGGAGGTAAAGAATGGCTGCTAATGGGAATGAGAGACAGAAGAAGTCGGCTTTTAGCTAACGCTGCGAATTTTTTATTGTTCAACAACGCACAGGAAAAATCTCCCACCGGCACCACCTTGGAGGTCAAAGCGTAAGACTGGTTACGCACTACGACTACGACTACGAGGGACGAACGGGTGCCGCCTTAAGGAGCTTCGCCCCTAAAATCTCCCACCGGCACCACCTTGGAGGTCAAAGCGTAAGACTGGTTACGGACTACGACTACGACTACGAGGGACGAACGGGTGCCGCCTTAAGGAGCTTCGCCCCTGAGAAAAACGCCAGGCCTGCGCTGAAACCGCAGCACAGTCACAGCGAAAGCTGGAAGAGCGACGTTTCTAAAGCACCGTTGTAAGCTCTCTTGGGGCTACTAATACAAGTACACTAGCAAGGTACCCACTACGCCATAAATCACAATTTTTGTGAAGTTCGGAAGCACCTACTAAGCCATTATCCGTCATTCTGCGGAGAAGCGAGGCACCAGCTACACGTCTGTAAGCGTTATGTCCACTTTGTTGACGCGACGACTGATGACGATGAAGAATTGTGGCTCAACCCTTTGTAATGGGTTGGAAGCTTTAAACGGCCCACCAGTTATGTAATTTGCATTAGGTGACGCCCGGTCGCTATCTCCCTCTCCCGCCATGCTGTATAACATACGTTGACGTGGGAGAGAGAGGTGGTGGGGGGGCGAATAACTTTACTGAGACACCGAGGAAATGGATCATGCGCTTATGGGCTTCCTTCGCAACTAATACAAGTGCACTTGCGAGGAAACCACCATGCTACAAATCACTGTAATTTTTGAGAAATAGGAATGCAGGCATTATGCCATTTTTCGTCATTCTACGGAGAGCCGTGGCACCTGCTAAACGCATGTAAGGCATTACGCTTACTTTGTTGATGCTGTGCCTGATGACGATGAAGAATTATGGCGGAGCCCTTTGTAATGGGTTGGAAGCATTCAACAACCTTCTCGTTGCCCAATTCGCATTGTGTGACGCCTCATTACCGAATTCGCGTTGTGCGACGCTTGATGTTTATTTTACTCTTCTACCACGCTATATTGCATATGTTAATGTGGTTCCTTCCCGACATGAAGCCTGTATAGGACCTTTTTGCAAAGCAGTTTCAAGCACCGGCATGGCTCAGAGGTTGAATACTGGGCTCCCACGCAGAGGGCGCAGGTTCGAACCTCGTTCCATCCTGGAATTGTTTTCTTCTTTCGTCCATTTTCTTATTTCGAGCGATAGTGGTTACGGAAACCGGCGGCGGCGGCGCCGGCGGCGGACAACTACGGCGCCAAAAACGGCCGGTGAAATGATCTCATAACAGCTTTCGCTGTAAAACACGACTGCGTAACTGTTTCGTAAAGGATGTTACTTGTTTCGTTAGCAATAAAGATAATTGGTGCGAAATGATAGACACATGGTATAAATGAAAATAACGCAGAAATTCATGGTTTTATGGAACTTTGGAACAAGGATTGTTCCTGAATTGTTCTGAAGGATCCAATAGCCCTTAAGAATGGTACTTAATCGGTGCATATAAGGTTTAGCACTTAAAAAAGACCCTGGATGACAGAGAACAGAAGGACACAGCACTGTTGCTTTCTAGTGTCTTCCGGCGTCTTTATTTTGCGGCAAACCTTAAAACATTAACCGCACAGTCTGTTGTGTTAAACTTCTTGAGTAAAACAGAGGAGAAATGAAAGAACGCTGATGAAATTAGGTACAATAAAAAATGCAAAGATAATCAATATGCAAGGAAACTAAAGGTTACAGGTTTTAGTTTTTCTGAATGTGTGTTCTTTTCTACAGAACATAAGAATGTCAATGGCTGAATTGTGTGATTCGGCACGACCGCACTTGAACACTAGCGCTGTTATTTGGGCGACAGCCAGCACTCCTAGGTCTTACAACTAGCTTCCATGCCCTTTCATCAATGTGGTCCTTGCCAAGAAATGATCGACTCCAAAGAAAAACAAACACAGAAGCAAACCAACTGACAACTCCAGCATCCGCACAATCCACGCGTGAGGAGAATATACTCTCGGACGCTGCAAATGTTGGTGCTATTGACGGCTCCATTGCTATGCATATAGTTTCGCGCACTGGCAACGAGTGGAAAAGGAGCGTCCATTGTTTTTTTCAAGATGTATTTTTTAGTATTCTGCATACATCACACGGAATCTTATATATCTTAGTTGAAGTTATTACAAAGCGCCCTCAAACCCCTAATCGTCTACCTCTAGATAATACCCCTGCAACAAAGACAACATTAATCCCGCCTAAGCTAACTACGGTTACGGCTAACCATGGTTGCAGGTAGCCACACGGATACGTAGCCGCAGTTCGTCTCCTAACTGGGGAGCTAGGCAAGCACGGTTTACCCTCACGAACCGCCAATCTGACAATATAGCAGACAAGCTGCGATTGCACCAGCTGTGAACCGGCGTAAGTTATTGGGCAGCTGCGCGTATTTCGAGGATTTTCATGGAACGTGACGCCAGTCGGCAAACAATAGTCAACGAAACTCGCAGAAAACGAGGTTCCCCGCGGAGCGGCCAACAACAAAGATTATTATGTTTTCAACGGAGCAAGTGAGAGGGTATACAGCCCTATCGTCACTTGTCTGAATGTTGGATAGTGGGTTTTTCCACAGGACGCCTTGCATCCATATTGAGGCAGGCCAGTGCAATTGACCTCCAAAACGTAAGGTGCTCCCATTAATTTTAGAGCGGAGCAGTTGAGGGGCCCGGCTTCTGGTACGTAGTCGTCGCTTGGCGTAACGCAGGCAAAACCACGTATAAAAATAGACAAAAGAGAGAAAGCGAGGGAGAAATAGAGAGAGAAAGAGAAATAAACAGAAAAAATAGGGAGAGCAAGCGAGCGAAAGAAATAGATAAAAGAGAGGAAGAAATAAATTGAAGTAAAGAGAGAAAAAAGGGCAGAAAAAAACGGAACACAAAAAGAAAGAAAAAGAAGAGGAAAGAAAGAGAAAAGCGAAAAGAAGCGAACAAGGCTGCCCAGCTGCGCACTTCCTTCAGGCTTGGCACCCCTATTGCGAAGTTGCCTTAATTATTTTCTTACGCAGCTGCACAGCGTTGTTCACGGATGTGTCGCGAAGGTAAGGAAACATAGTACCCATTTTTCCCTCTCTGCGGCGCGTTTACCATCAAGCGAAGAACACGTCTCGCAGGATGAAAAGCATCATGGTCGTCGCTCTTGCATAGCATTGCAGTGCAATTTCAAAACTTTGGCGCCACTTATGTTGCTGAAATCATAGTTCAAATCAAGAAGAAATGCATATGGGCCGGGCACTTAGCACGTCGGCAGGATAACCGGTGGTCATTATGGGTAACTGACTGGATTCCAAGAGATGCAAACGCGTGAGGGGGAGACAGAAAATTCGGTGGGTAGATGAGATTAAGAAGTTTCTAGGTGTAACGTGGCAGCAGAAAGCACAGGACCGGGTTGATTGGCGGAACATGGGAGAGGCCTTTGCCCTGCAGTGGGCGTAGACAGGCTGATGATGATGATGGTGATGTTGCTGCCTGTAAATTAATTAATCGAAAAGTTTCACCGGTGGTCTGTGTAACGAAAGGTGTATATCGATGATGGTTTACCGTTTTCCGGAACACTTTCTATCAAATATTTCATGATTCTTTCAATCATGTTACCAACCTTAGGCAGAACGTATACTGCCCGGAACACGCAGTCGCAAAAGCCACGTACGATAGACTAAAGTGTGCGATAGTCAGAGAGAACGAGGTCATCTAAAGGAACGTCAGGAAGGACGCTACAGTAAAACTTTACGCTCACGCATCTCTTAGACCAATCCCAAATGAGATTCAACGTAGATTTTTTTAACTTTTGGGTTACTTTATGTACATGCAGAATGCTTGTGGCAAGTAGACGCGCACGAAAAAACTTCGTTATTTCATACACGTGTAGAATGCAGCTGCTGAAGTGCATTCATTGGTACTGAAATGCGTTTTTATGCGTGATAATACAAAAAAAAAAACAGGAGTCCTTTGCATGCAGGGGAATGAACGTGGACGCTGTGTGCATATACAGCAAACTTTTTCTAAGCTTCGGCACTAAATGGCGCCGCCAAACCACTCCGAGTTCGAAGACGAGAAATTGTTTCGTCCTCGCCTTCCCTACCCTGGCTACAAGCGCTCTCTCCAGCTCGAGAGTAACTTCATCGTAAGACACGTGGACAATGTATTACTAAGCGTTGAGATTATCATATTCTTGCTCTTTTCGGTTACACGCTATCTCCGCTTGCGCAGTGGAAAGCGCATTACACGAAATGAAATGAGTTGATCGCGACCGACAGTCAAGCGAGACAGGGCAGAACAGGCGATTGAATGTATGACAAAGCATGGTAGGAGACATCTCAGAACTGATATCGCTCGTATGAGCGCCAGTCGAAAGCCTTCACCCTAATGAAATTACATGAGGCACCCTGCTGACATTATGAAGTGCGCCGTAAAGACGGAAACGCCATGAGGGAATGGCGCGCTAGTTCTTTGTATTTTTATGTTCTTCTGGGGCCCGTCAAATCAATAAATAAGTGCATGCGCGGCGACAATATAAATACAATCAAGAGTCTTCCTGAACCTTCGATCATTTAAAACATAGAAAGAGTTTATTCACGCGCAGTATGTATTTCCGGTCGAGCCGGGTTTATATAAAGGTGGCGCAAAAGACACTTTTGTTACATTACACTGTTTTGTGGAGCTGGCACCAATAGCAGAAAAGAATGGAACTCCTTCTACCCGGTCTTCTCGCATTTTATGTATTTGCCGATGTATTTCTCATCACCTGTGAGTTTTGCACATTCCTTTCTGTATATCTCTACACATTGGTTTGTTACTATTGGTATTATGAGCAATGAAAAAACACATCATGACGCCCATGGTGAAAGGCAAGGGATAATTATACCATATACAAGTATGTTCTTTATGTATACTTGCATTTACGTACTTCGGCGGTAATTGCTTTATATATATAATATATATATATATATATATATATATATATATATATATATATATATGTATATATATATATATATATATATATATATATATATATATATATATATATATATATATATATATGGACCGGCCTTCATATTCTCGCCCTTCGATCTTCTCATCGATGAATGTCTCATCTAACGCGTATAATTCTTTAAGCAAAATGTAGCTCAGCAGTACGTGAGCCCCTGTGCATTCGCCCATGCCTGCGATGAAAACGGAGGACCATGCGCTGAGGCGACGCAGTCACCTCCCCCTAAAATACGTAGACGGGACAGGCTTCTTGTGTGGCTGTGCATCAAGAGTGGGCCGCCTCTCGGACTGTCGATGATGAAAAACGTCCCATGGACACGCAGACGCCATGGTGAACTTTGGGATCGCTTCTGCATCGGTTGTGCATGAGGTGTGGTCTCACTGTCAGTCAAAGAAGGTTGTTAAACTGTCTGCCGGTAAACTGCAATGCACAGTTGCAGATTCGATGTGGAACTTCCTCCAAGCTCCATCCCCGGTACCGCTCAGGTTGGACTGGGCTGCGCATTTAAACGCTGCTCGATCCCGGAGGAATACGCCAACGATCGCTAGTTATAATACGCACATGATCGGAACGTAGCGTGCATTTAGTTTCGATAAAAATGACGTCTCTGTTCAAACGTGAGAGCTGAAGTTAGGGTCACAAGCTACCTTTTGGGCGCCATTGTGGTCGACTTGCTTGTAAGCCCATGATAAGCAGACAGCTACCCAATTTGCAAAAACATGTCGATGCATCTCGTCACGTTTGGCTCAAACAAAAAAAATGCAGCATAGGCAGCTACTTGCTCGCTGCTTCACATGAAATCGGCTCCCTAAATGTGTGGTATCGGCCGGCATTCCTGTAGTACCATTTACATAGAGCTTAAGTTTATAATGGTGCGTGAGTCCAGAATTGGTCTGGCGGCCAAGAAACATCGGACGCTGGTGGCTAACTGAACTGCCCGCTGCGTGACCCAAACTAGCATTATCAAGAAAACAATCTTTTTCGAAAATTTTAAGCATCAAAGCGTGGCGCCATTTCTTGTCGTAGGCTATACATACTGAAGTGTTAAGAAAATTATCCTCACGCTTTGTTCTGTCAATATTGTTACGTAGAGGAAGTGAAAGAAGACGAGGGGCTGTAGAGCCTGACTGGCGCGCGAGTGTGGTGGTCAGCCATATTGACTCTTTTACCAATCCTTCTCTGTAAATATATACGTTATACACTCAAACAACCCCGTATCATATTGGTGGAGGTGCTGGGTACAGAGAGAGGATACGTGGTTGTTTGAGTGTATAAAATATATATTTACAGAGAAGGATTGGTAAAAGGGTCAATATGGCTGACCACCACACTCGCGCGCCAGTCAGGCTCTTCAGCCCCTCGTCTTCCTTCACTTCCTCTCCGTAACGATATATTGGAAACAATTAACTGAAACCTCTTAATTCTTCCTGCCCATGGCCCACCTGGTGATTGGATCAAAGATATGACAGCTGCTCCGGCTATAATGGTAAGCTCCGTTACCAGCTAGCTTTTTGCACATAAATTGATGCTTACAGAATTTATCGCGCATGAAGTAAAAAAATGAGCGTTCATTTCTAGTAAGTTTCTCGATGCATGCTGGTATTTATCCTAAAAAAATGCCAGGCTTGCGCGGAAAGCGCAGCACAGTCACAGCGAAAGCTGGAAGAGCGGCATTTCTAGAGCCCGTTGTAAACTCTCTTGGGGCTACTAATACAAGCACACTAGCAATGTACCCACTACGCCATAAATCACAATATTTGTGAAATTGGGACGCACCCACAACGCCATTATTCGTCATTGTGCGCAGCAGCGCGGTTCCAGCTACACATATGTAAGGCATTATGTGCACCTGAATAGCATGGATCCAGCCATACTAATAATAATAGCTGCACCTTAATAGCATGGATCCAGCCATACAGTTCACGACAGAGGAAGAAGTTAATGGTCGTCTGCCATTTTTAGACGTGCTCGTGAAACGCGACGGCAGTAGATTGTCGTTCAGTGTCTTCAGGAAGGAAACTCACACTGGCAAGTACCCAAGTTTCAGCTCTGTGTACCCGATGTGTTAGAAGAAGTCGGTGGTCGCTTCACTTGTACGTAGGGCGGAGAAATTTTCCTCAACTCCGGAGAATCAAGCGGCCGAGCTAGCCACGATACGCCGTGACCTCTCATCTTCGGGCTACCCCAGTTCGCTCATTCAAGCTGTTAAAAAGAGCCTAGCTCATCCTACGCCAAATGACTCTCAACAACACAATGACAAGGGGAAGAGAAAACGGATTCCTGTGCCGTACGACCCCGGCATAAGTGAAAGTTTGTCCCGAATCCTTCGGGGGTATGAAGTCGACGTCGCTCACGTGCCTACGCGCAAGCTCAGACAAGCTGTGGGGACGGTGAAAGACAAACTCGATAAGGAGAAGTTCCCGGGCGTCGTGTACAGACTTCCTTGCGCCGACTGTAATGAAGTCTACATCGGTAAACAGGCGACTTTGGCAAAGGAATTAAACAGCACAGCTATGACGTGAAAACCAAGCACGTGGCAACTAATGCGCTAGCTGAGCACGCAGTGTCCACGAGCCATGACACGACTGGGATAGCGCGAAGATAAAAGGAAAAGAAAAGAACAAAACAGCGAGGCTTCATCTTGAATCCCTTCACATACAGACGACCGATAACACGCTCAACCGCAACTCAGGCAATCTGCCCCCGATATGCACTGGATCCTTACGTCTCATCATCAAGCCCATATAACCCATGCCCTTAAAACTTTCATTCCTTGTGAACAAGGCCCCCGTAGCGGGGCCGAAACGTCAATTTGTGTGTTTGTTTCAACGATTGGTCGGTGCTTGCCATTCCCACCATGAATTTTCCCGACCAGACGGGTTTCCGTCGAACCCTGGACTTCACTTTGTTTACGTGACGACTGATGACGATGAAGAATTGTGGCTCAGCCCTTTATAATGGGTTGGAAGCTTTAAACGGCTCACCAGTTACGTAATCCGCATTGTGTGACGCCCGGTCGCTATTTAACTCTCCCACCATGCAATATAACATACATTGACGTGAGAAAGAGAGAGAGAGAGAGAGAGAGAGAGGGGGGGGAAGAACTTTATTGACACCCTGAGGAAATGGATGATGGGCTCATGGGCTTCCTTGGCAACCAATGCAAGTGCACTTGCGAGGAACCCACTGCGCTATAAATCATAATTTCTGTTAAGTAGGGAAGCAGCCACTATGCCATTTTCGTCATTCAACGGAGAGCCGTGGGTACCCGCTAAAAACATGTAAGGCATTATGCGCACTTTGTTGGTGTTGTGCCTGATGACGATGAAGAATTATTGCAGAGCCCCTTGTAGTGGGTTGGAGGCATCCAACAGCCAACTCGTTGCGCAATTCGCATTGTGTGACGCCTGGTTACAGAATTCGCGTTGTGTGGTGCGTGGTTGTTATTTCACTCTTCTACCACACTAAATTACATATGGTTATGTGGTTCCTTCTGGACATGAAGCCTGTATAGCGTCGTTTTGCAAGGCAGCTCCAACCACCGGCATGGCTCTGAGGTACAACACTGGGCTCCCACGCAGAGGGCCCAGGATCGAACCCCGTTCCATCCTGGAAATTTTTTCTTATTTTGTTTTTTTTCTTATTTCGAGCGATAGTGGTTACGGACACCGGCGGCTGCGGCGGCGGACAACTACGCCACCAAAAACGGCCGTTGAAATGATCTCATAACAGCTTTCGCTGTAAAACAACACTACGACCCCACTGCGTCAATGCGATGATAAATGAGAAATAGCCGGGCCTTTCAGAGGATTATGACGCTCCCTTAATTGTTCGCTGAGGCAGTGCCCGCCTGACCCGCATGTACGCAATTATATGACAATGAAATACATCACGCAAGGTTGACGTTGCAATATACATAACGATGAACATGCTTGGCAGTGCAACCCTACCCCGAGCAGTCCCCTTGTTCTCGCGGCGGTCCCCGTCGGCGCATAATCTGTTCAACTTCTAAAGCGGAGCCGTTAACCTCCTTCTCATGCCGAGTTGCGCCAACCAGGAAACTATAATCATGAATCGGCACGCGCTGTCCTGTCTTCGTCCTCTTTTAGATGCGAAGTATCTTAAGGCGGAGCTCAATCCGGTGGTGGTGGTGTGCGGCGTGACCGCCCTTACTGCGCATGCGCATACCCTCTCCACATACCTCCTCTGCACTCCCCCTCTCCACTCACCCTCTCTCCGTCCCCTCTCCACATGCCCTCTCCCCTCCCCCTCTCCCATACCCCTCTCCACTTCCCCTCTCCCCTCCCCCCTCTTCCTCTGAAACGCGGGCTAGACATGCCGAAATTCTCTCCTGCGCAACGCCGCGATGAGCTCGAGCGCCATGCGCGTCCCCTCCCCTTCTCTCTCCTCTCCTACGCTGCCCCCCTCTCGCCCGCCTGTCGACCGCGTTCCCGCTCGCCCTCTGAGAATTTTAACGGCCAGGCTAGATGGAAGATACGACGCGCGTAGCGTCCCTCTTCGCGTTCCACGACGCGAGGTCGGTAGCATGCCCAATGAGCGCCAACGGAACGCGATCATGCAAGTGCTCCGGCTTCGCATCGCCTCATGGTCCCCTTTAGCGGGAGATGGTGTAATTTTTTCATCCTCTGCTTTGCTCCCACAACATGTGCGCCGATTTGTTCGGCGTGGCATGGAATATATCTGATGGTAGAGAGAACGAGTACGGAGAGAAAGAAAAAGATGGAAAGAAAGCAAAAGAGAGAAACAGATGGAAACACGGACAATAAAGGAGAAAAAGTTAGGAAGACAGAGAAATAAGTAGACAGAGAGAGAAAGAGATAGAGAGAAACAGACAAAGAGCGAGATAGAAAAAGAGCAAGTTTACCCATGTATAGTGGAGGATAGGAAGGGGTGGGAAAGGAGGAGGGCAACGTCACGGGCGTCTTCTGCTGCCTCATTCTTCGCGCCACTACTTGTGAATACTACAATTTTTTACTCACAAAAATTAAGAGCCTTGCATAAAAAACTCAGAAAATGAAAGCTCAGTTTACACTCAGCCCTTGTTCTTGTCATTCCGTTCTATGTGCCTCGTCTTACTTTTTAGGCTGCTTTTCACGGTGGATACCCACTAGCCCCGTTAGTCACCCTTCTGCAATTTGTTACGCTGTTTCCTGTAGACTACTTTACGGATGGGTTTCGGCGCCGTCATATTTAGCTGTTAGCCTTGCTGTTTTTTATTTCGAAAAACTAAACGAACAGCGCTACGGTGGGCGCACACTGATGAAAACAGAACTTGAATTGGTGCACTCGGCGTTTCCTGACCTTATCAGTTCAGGTCAAGAGATACAAAAATAAAAAGACTCGTTTAACAGTTTAAGGTGACGACGCCCATATGCCTTACGTAAAATGGTCTATAGCACTGCTTTAAGTCATGGCCAGACAGTCATATTCGTCAAACCCTCTTACCCCCCCCCCCTATAGCAGTTTTGGTCTACACCATGCTGAGGAGGCGATCACGAGAGCACCCAGACGTAGGTGACTATGTTGATAAATAGACAGACCGGTAGAAACGTTCAAAGTGCCATGGTTTCGCTGGGAAATCTTCACATTTAAAATTTTGTACTTGGCGCATGTGCTTTAAAGGTTTTCGGCATAAGGAATACAGCTAACCTAACGTTTCTTCAACACTGCCTCTTTTGTGGTACATTATTGCGAGAATCGCACAGACGCCGATCAGGGAAAACTGTCGTTAGAATTCTGTTTGCACCAACTTAACGCTCGCTGGCTGACCTTAGTAGCCCTCATTAGAGAACTTGACTTGCGGAACTAATTAGGACGAAAGGACGCGTGCTTGTCAACTGCATTAAAGAACATTCGCAAGCTACCAGGCCTTATCATAGTGGGGTGTTCAATTCATTTCATGTCTTAGCGAAAACAAACGAAATCAAATGACAAATACTTATCAAAAGCTGCTCACAATTGTTCTGAAACCCGTCTAATATCCCTATCAATCCAACATACGCCGCATCTTACGAGTAATGAAACGCGAACTCCGTTTGCCAAGCTGCTTCACAGAGAGCACAGAACAATCAATCCTATTCGCCGTTGACGCCAATCTTGAGTATGAACTAGACCCTCAGCTCCTGCAATGCATCGATCTCTTACATCGTCTACGAGTATGAACTGCTTACACAAACACATTTTTATCCAGAATTGAGCGTGCTCAATCTAGAATATGTACTTGCGGCGGTGTTGATGAGGATGTTTATGACCTGTCGCTCAAATGTCCCAAGCACAAAACATAGACAGCGACTCGAACGGGAGCTTCCTTTGTCGCGATTGAGAACGAATGCTTTCAATAGCCAAAATACTAGGTCCACGGTCACCAGAGGTTCAACATAAAGCGATCAAAGCCCGACAACGCTTCTTTGAAGATGCTGGTATCTGAGCTGACTGCAGACATAACTACTTAGCGTGTGTTCATCGGGCTCGCATGCGTCAATATAGGCAGACTGCGTTTTGACGGGAACTGTTGAATTCACGGAACGCAACACTGTATTATTTCTCCGATTTTTATTTCTCTTTTGAAACAACCAAGTAAAACGGTGTTGCCATTGCCTAGAAAGGGCGACAGCTTCTTCGTTTCTTTTCATTTAAATAAAAAAAATGCCATACTGTGTTTAACCCATCTCATGGTTATCGACTAACTCTTTACTTCGTGATAATCGTACCCTTGCGAACATTCCTTACCTACATGTAAAAATAACAATCTCTTTTCAGCCTGCAAATAGCACCCAACCCCTTTACCTGGCAGGATATTCCTCTAGCCTGATGAAATCGAATTTTACATGCCTGAAAGCCGAATACAAATCCCGAAAAGACGAATGGGTGACGAGGCAGCTATCTTTCAAGTGGAACATAGTGAGTATAGCGCCTATATTTTGACGAAACATTCTTTTTTCATTGTATACCGCCGGAACTAATAAACGGAACTAATGGGGCTTTATGAGTAGCAAACTATGCTCGTGGCCTGTTTGCATTCGTCGATTATTTTCGTGTGTACGCCCTAATTTACTGCTATGTTATTGTAGTACTTATATGCATTGTGTAAGCTTCAGTAATGGCAATCATTGGCGAAGGGGAGAAATAAATGTGTATTGCAACGCCCCTATCCATATTTGGACATGGTCATGTTTCACTCACGAAAACGGCACGGCTCGATAGCGGCCAGGCCAGAATGTTTGGGAAGTTTCGCGAGTGTTTCAGATTGCTCTCTTAAGATTAAGCGCAGAATGCGACTTGTCAAGTTCATTCGGGAGCTCACGCGAACACCAGCGATAACGCTTGAAGGTCTGATGCCTGCTGAATATAAAACGACGCATTCCGCCAAAGACGAGATGACCGATTGTGATCGCCGCTATCAGCGCGCAGAATGTATTGCTTTCACTCCATGTTTTCATTTTCTAAGCACAAGTTCTCCCCCCCCCCCCCAAAAAAAAAAGTTTCGTCTTTAATAGCCAGTCTGCCTTCTTCACAGTCACGACCACGTGACATCTAGTGAAGCTGCTATTTCGTTCATATTCCGCATGCTTTCGAACAGCCGTGAACAAAACTCAAGCCGGGAAGGAGACGCCCAAATTATTTCGCTTCTTCGAGCTAGCCGTAGGCAGCAAGGGTGACCTACCATACACGCCAGAAGGCACGGAGACAAAACACACAAGGTACGATGATGGTCGCCGCAACCCCTACAGAGATCGTGATGCAGCCACTCAGAAAACCGCTGACTTTCCATGGATCTTCATGTCAAGACCCCGAAACCTGGCTCGAGGCATTGGAAAGGGCCTCGATATTTAAAGGGACCGACAGCAAATATTTATGGTGCCTGTTTACTTTAGCGCAACGGAAAGCTTACCGGTGAGAGTGACTAATCACGGCATGGTAAGTTTTATATCTGCGGCGAATATGAAGTGGTATACGCAAGTGACAACATCCTGTAAACAGTGAGCGCGAGAACCATTTGTGTTCGAGAGCGGTGGTTTGCTGCGCATCCATGCACTCCGCACGCAGGCGCCGGGGCTCGACATGTTATACTGGCTACCGCGAAGGCAGAGCCGTTTCTCACCGTGCAACTCATTTTACTTCGTAGGCAGCACAAAATAGAACGGGGATCGTTAAGAAGTTACGTACACTAATTTTCAGGACTTATTATGACGCGCATGACGAGCATCAGACTACGTGATCGGCTCCATAATCGAGCTTGAAGGTTCTCCCGCTAGGCTACTCGACATACCGGTTTTTGTAACTTTAACACATGGTTTAAAAATATAAATCCTACTCGCAACGCGAAGCGAGTGCTGGAATCTGTCACTATATATCATGGCCTTTTTATTTATACCAGGAGCTAACCACACACTCTGGCCACTTGTTGGTTCCTTTAACAACCAGAACACCAATACAAGTGGCGCCAGATGTACTGTTTCTTGGAGGACACAGCCAAGACGTGGTTCAAAATTCGCGAATGCTTGCCAACGACATGGGACCTTCATCGCAACCTTTACAAACGTCGTCCCAAAAGAACGGGCCCAAAGCTTCTTGGAATCCCGAATGCACCTACCTAATGAGACCGTCACCATATTCACGGAGGCGATCCGTCTTTTTCGTCACATTGAGCTGGATATGTCTCCGGAGAAAAGATGTACCTCATGCGTGGTGTCAAGCTGCAGCTGTTTGCAGGACTGATCTGCAACACTCTCAAGACCGTGGCTGAGCACCGTGCCGCGGTGACAGCACCAAAAAAAAGGCGTTGGAAATGCGCACTAAACAATTCAACCGCCGAAACCAAGGACTCCGCTCCGGCGACTTGCGTGAGGCCATAAGAGTTGTTGTACAGGAAGAACTGCGTCGCATGTTCCCGTCCACTTAACCTTAAGCGGCATGAATTGCAGATATAAATCGCGAGGAATTCCAGCAGTCGGTGGGGGTTCCAGAGCAGCCGCAACATCATTCGCAGGCCATAAGCTATACCGTTGCTCGCCGTGATGTCGCTGCTCCAAATCCGCGCCTGGGCCCTTCGCCGCCACAGTTCTTTCACCAGCCACCGCTGCCACCTCCGATGCCATCACGCCCGCCTCTCAGCTCGTGCTACGCCCCGAAGAAATGGACGTTTGGCGCGCCCTTGACCGCCGCGCGCGGTGCTACCACTGCGGGAAAGCCGGCCACACCTACCGCCACAGCGAGTACGGCGAGATGGGACTGCGTGGTTTCGCCATAAACGTGCCGTGCCCGCAGCGGGATGAGCGACCGCGCGACATCGCTTACAACCTCACAAGAGCGCAGTGGACGCCCCGACGACCTGCCCGATCGCCTTCGCCAGGAAACCACATCTCACCGCACGCCGGTACTATATCGGCCATATCTGGAGCCCATCCGCAAGCCCTTATCTGGAAAATAAAATCAGTGACTGATGGAGATGCAGTTTCTGTTCGTCGCCCTACCAATGAACTCCCGCCGCCGACGACGACGCTGCGACAAAACCTTAAGAGTATGCCACTAGCCAAACAGAGCCCTGACGGCGCCACGTAGAAGCAGCCGAACAAGCCGACGTAGTCGCGATCCTACGCCGCGACTTAACCGCAACGCAAGACTACGAACTAGCGACCTCGACTTTCTTATCGACAGCCACAGCATCACCACTCTCAACGACACTGGAGCTCACTACTCCGTCATCTGTCGGCAGTTCGCCGCGAAGTTGAAGAATCTTAAGACTACCTGGGAAGGTCCCGAAATCCGGACTGCTGGAGGCTATCTAATAACACCGGCTGGAATCTGCAGAGCAAGAGTCACGATTATTATCCGGACTTCTGCGAGCTTCGTAATCCTACAGCATTGCTCGAAGAATCTCATCAGTGGCACGGATTTCTTAAGGGCACTGGGTAAGCCACATACGTCCCATGCATTTTTTACCATGTTAAGGAACCATATTCTCAGTAACTAAAAGGAGAATATACATAGGACATCTGTCATTGTCTTGCAATATTGCGTTTTTTTAACTGCACCAGGTACATAAAAATCTGACTAATATTACTATATTGATTCATGTTTTACCACTAGAGCGTAAAGTTTGAGTTATATTGCATCTTTGAAAGTTTGTAACACAAAAGCTTTGAAGGGCACAATTTCAATTGCAGTAGAATAATTTTATGCACTTATATGAAATACAAGAAAAATAATCAAATGGTTATCTTGGAATTCATGGGAAATATAGGCCCCTAAGTAATAATCAATAGAGTTTTGGGATAATCAAGTTTAAAGTAAGCAAACAGCTGAAAAGCGAACATTTGTTTCCACAAACACAGTTCAACTGTATTACTTAGTACCTACAAGCTTGGTAATCACTGCCAAACTCATTTCTTCACTTTTGAGCCTGTGGACTTGCTTGCCTTGCTTCTTTTGTGGGCTGTCGTGCAGCTCTACACGCAATGTATTGTCGATAGTGGTCAACTTCTTTTAGAAAATTCACGGTGTTTTGGCCATGTTTCAATTCTAATGATTTCAGAATTTTAACGCGTGCCCTACTGCTATCATCAAACGTAAAGAACATCCAATGTCACAATCCTTAAAAATCTGAAGCATAAACAAAGACATTAAAGACTCTGCAACTA
This sequence comes from Rhipicephalus sanguineus, assembly GCF_013339695.2. NCBI lineage: Eukaryota > Metazoa > Arthropoda > Arachnida > Ixodida > Ixodidae > Rhipicephalus > Rhipicephalus sanguineus. The sequence goes on along the minus strand of NC_051182.1, from coordinate 487,011 downwards.
AATTCCGATTAGCTCCGTTGGTTGCAGCGAAATTTACGCTTGCTGAAGACCTTACTTACTCGCAGAATCTCAACTTACCGATAGGCACGGCAGAGACAAGGTGTACTGAAGCTAGGAGCTAACAGTGTTCGAACAGACGACCTCCGAAGAAAAGACGTGAATAAAAAGGCGCACAGCGTCTGATGATTGCCTCAGGAGTTACCCGACAATTTCTTATATACAGCTGATTCAAGACAAGCATTTTGGCTTTGGTGCAAGAAGTTTTTTAACACGAAAGTGTTTTATGCCGGGGTCAACCAAGACTTTCATGACGTATTTCCGTCACGGAAATAAGTCAGCCTAATGAACGTCATCAGATGGCATAAAAAAACTATAAGAAAAAGTTCTGTTGACAGGAGTCCAACCCATGAGCTCTAGGTACACGAAGATGGCTGGCGGGCGTTCAGCCCGCTCAACTACCGCGAAACACATAAAGGAGCTACATGAACACGCATTTTAACTTTCACACTTCATGCAACACTGCCCTTGGATAGGTGGATGGATGGATGCTATGATCGTCCCCTTTATAATGGGGCGGTGGCATGTGTGCCACCAGGCTCGAAAACAAAAAAAAAACGAAAAACTTCGTTGCTTCCGCAATTAACTCCGGAACGTACCGTTGCTATGGCCGTCCCTTCGGTGCGTTTCCAATAGGAGAAGTGTAATTTCTTCAACGCTTTCCCAATCCTCGTTCATAGCATCCATCTATAACGCTCGCCTGGCTGTCGCACCGCTTCCCCGCTCGTCATGTGAGATTTAACGGCCAGGCTACAGGGAAGACACGACGCTCGTCGTGTTTCTAGTCGCGTTTCCCGACGCTTTGAAGGAGTGCATATCGAGTATCAGTGCTTACTATGTGCTTGTTGATGCCATCTTTGCGCGCAATTCACCATATGCGGTGTGCAGGTACATCTTGACAACTTCAGCTACCGCAAGGGTTAAATCATGATCATGGGCGTTAGTCCTCTGCACGGAGATGTGCCACTACGCGCCAACGTAGGTGCATCGATATCAAGCGGTGCTGTATCTGCCAAACAACCATTGACATTGTACAAGCTCTCATATACCAATGCGCTATAAACAATCAACTATTTCTATGAGGACACGTTTCACTTTCGTGTTATATCGATTCCTATGACGGAGGGATCAGCAGTGTTTTGTTTTAGAAAAATGGACCGTAAGCACGCAGTGCATACGAGGCGCTTGTACTGGGGTGCGTGAGAAAAGCATCAACATGGAATATGTGCCCAATTGCAAAGAAAAATAAACTGACTTTTTGTAGTTTTGCCTTACCCTGTGCGCTTAAAGCAACACTACGCATGCCCTGTCGTCTACCTGAGAACCAAGTCGATAACGCTATCAGCCGACAAAGCGAAGCCCCTGGATACAGACCTGAGTAACCATGCATTGAATATGCTCGAAGAGCAAGTGAACATTCCGCCACGCTCGAGCGCCATAACACCCGTATACGATTTTCCACACCATACCCATATACGATTTTCCCGTGACTAGTGTTATGTGAGGGACATCGCATAGCAACCTAGGTGGAGCCAAACCTTCGCACCCTTAAATTTTGGGTGGTCAATGCTTTATATGAACCTTTGAGATATTGGGCTCCATTTGCGGCTGGTAATTATGGCCAGCCTACGTGGGCAGGGGAACGAATCTGTATGCATTTGACGCAGGATCAAGGCTCGTGCTCTCAAAAGGCTTGCGTGTCGAGGCGGATAAACTGGCTTTTGTCACTGCAGTACTCTGTGATTTCGTGGTATGTCGCCGGGCGTCATCCATAAGACCCGAGTCTTAGAGGCACACTTTCCGGTTTATCAGAGCTCGAGCTACTCAGTGCGCCCCATCATTCTCTTGGTTCCCAGAATGAGCAGGGGCCCATGCGCGATCAATAGACTTGTCGTTTGTGAAGTCCCGTAAGACTCATGCCGCGCAGGCGCATATGCTATCTTGTGAAAGGTTAGCGATGAAACGAGCCTTTTGGAGTCGCATAGCACGGTTTGTAGAGTGTTACGTGACGGCCTGTGCAGTGCAAGTCTCTTCCCCTTCCACGGTAGACGCTGCATTTATGGTCGTGGTGTTGAGAACACGTCCCTCTTCGGTCAGGACACTCACTGCGTAACTTATGATTATGATTTGCCGCACCAGCATAAGCGACGTGCAGGTGTGGTTTTTAAGAGCGGAGCTGTTTACGCTCGGCATACCCCCGTATAGCGTTGGCGAAAACTATCAACATCATGCTAGCGTGCCGTCTCTTTGTCCAGCTCTTCATTTGCCTCGCTTCGCCAACACGTGCGCCTGGCTCGCGCTTTACCGCTGGGCCGATATTTTTGGCGTGGGACACAACAACTCAGGAGGCCGAAAGAACTAGTACAGAGAGCGAGAAAGAGAGAAATAAAGAGATAGTGGAAGATGCAGGGCGACTGGCAAAAAAGAATGCCGTGTGGAAGACGGAGGATAATAATAATATTTCGGACTTTACGTCTCAACACCACGACATGATTATCAGAGACGCCCTAGGGGAGGGCTCCGGAAATTTTGACCACTGACATTGCACAGTACAAGGGCCTCTATTATTTCGCCTCCATCGAAATGCGACAGCCACGGTCGGGATCGAATCCGTGATCTCCGGGTCAGCATTCGAGTACTAAAACCACTGCTCCACCGCCGCGGACGCGAAGACGGAGGAGGCAGATCGTCCACACACGAGGAAAAAAGGGCTGGAGCCAGTAACGCGTTGTGTCGCAGCATTGTAGGCGAAGGTGACAAATGGCACACTGTTATTGGGGATTTTGTAGTCAGGGCATGAGTACATCGAGATCATGTCAGAGACCATTCGGTGGCACTGCTACGCGGCTTGGTGCTAAATTAGTATACGTGAAATTGTAAAACTCCGGCAGGTTGTGAAACTCTTGTAACACAAGAAGGAGTATATCTCGCTGCACTACTGCAAACACACGCACGCACACGCACGCACACAGACACACACACACACACACACATTATATATATATATATATATATATATATATATATATATATATATATATATATATATATATATATATATATATATATATATAGAACAGCTGGCGCAGGTTCGGGTGCTCTCTCTGTCTCTGCTCCATAGAATGACCTTACAATGTTCCTTTTAATGCAGAGAAACAAGAGACAACGCGTGTTCTTGGGCCGGCTATTCTTGTTCTGATCTTCGTCCTCCTCTTCGCGCTAGCCGCGCATGCGCCCGTGCCCGTGCGCCGCTTTGTTGATTACACTCGGCCACGCTGCGAGCATCCAGTCCTGCCCAAAAATGACCCTTCTCTGGCGTTGGTCATTTCCGCGCTGGTCATAATATTCAGAGGTCCTAGGTGATGAACCATCATAGGTAGCACTAATGGTTCTGGCGGGCGACATCGGATGACTCGCGGAGGCCGGTCACGTGTCTGGTGTGGTTGTGGTAGTCGCGACTTGTTCTGCTGTGCTGCCAAACGTTTCGTGGACGACGCTGGCCCTGTTGAAGTGGTCGCATCGGTTGCAGGTCGTCGTGACAACTATCACGTCGCAGCTGAGAAAATAGGGCAGGGCATCGTGAATGCAGCGCCGCCACTCTCCAGAATGAGCCGGGAAGTGTGCGTTGTTTGTGGTGCGTCAATGGGCGACGGGGCGTCTCGCTAGACCTCTGAGGCAACGCAGGGCGAGGTTCACGCACTGGTTTATGAGGCAAGTCCTGCTCTTGATGTTATGCTGATGTACTTGTTCTCAAGCTTGTGGTTCTTACCAAAGTGCCGCGCGCAGTCAAGCCGTCATGCGCAGAAGGCATGTCATTTTGCAAACATGGGCTGCACCATGAGGTCTTCGATCACAATGCCCTCAGGCGGGATAGGCGCTTCAGCTTCCTTTAGGGAGACGATGCTTGGCAAGTGGCGCGCGACCGCACACTCGGCCAATGACTGCGGTGATAACCCAGGATGATGTGGCTCCTGGTTGTGGGCCAAGCTGGAAGTGGTCGTTACTGTTTCGTCCTCGGCTGCTTCGTGCACACCCGAGCTGCGCAGTAGAGATTGTGTGCCTCACAGCTCCCATCCTTGGTGCAGACTCGGTCGGCAGGGAGGTGCAGCAAAAGGGAGATGTGGAGAGGTGGTCGCAGTTACTTGAAAGGGAGAGGTAGCCGCAGTTGCTTGAAAGCGGGCGAAATAGACTGGTAAACTTAGTGCACCATTCCGCCAGGATTGCTACCGGACGCCTTCGTAGTCAAACAAACGCTGGAGGACGCTTGAGCTTTCCCTGCAGAGTGGAACACGACAGCGTAATTGGGTGCCGTTCGTATAGCATTCTCAGTCGTTTGCCTTGCTTTCCTTCTCCGTGGACACCTGAACCACGCAGCAAGGAAAATAACGTCTCTGGAAGTAACGTTGACCGTTTCAAAATATCCTAAAATGCCTACTGCAACTACACTTGCGAAAGGCTCGCTACGCCTTAATTCTTCCTTTTCGGAACTCGCAAACCACCCACTGCGCGTCCGTAAGGCAACACGCGAACCTACGCAGCTGTTTAGTTTGTTGACGCTTTTGCTGATGAGGATGATTCAATATGCCTGAGCACTTTGTAATGCTTGGACATTTGAACACCTCTCTCATGTAAATTCATGTCTTGACTCCTGGAGCAATTCCATCCTTGTGCCGCGCAACATAACATGCTTTAAGGAGACTTCTTGCACTACACGGTATTCGTATGAGATTTTTGATAAGAAGCAGTTTTGAGCAATCGATTCTCTCTCGAATTTTCGCTCACATACAACGCTGATTTCTTGCTCGCAGCCAACGAAGCCTACACCAGTATATCTACGAAACGAATTATTTATTGCTATCGCGTAAAAATCGCTAAAACGCTTCGGAAACGTGCGGCTGACACCTGTGCCGCGCAAGAGAGGGTACCAACACCTCACCCAGCGCACAATTCGACCGGCGCTTCTCCGACGCCACATTTCAAGGGAGAAACAATCTGACGAAACTCGCTGCAGACGACACGTATCTCAACTGCCGCAACCAGCAAGAAGTCGAAAACAACGCAGCACAAAGTAGCGCACATGTTGAACACCGAGTTTGCTCATTTTCTATCATTTTGCCGCGCAACATACCATATTTTAAGGAGACTTCTTGCATTACATGGTATTCGTATGAGAATTTTGATCAGTAGCGTCACGAAGGCGGTCGATGGCAATCAGCCATTTTTGATGGTCTGAGCAGCTGTGCTGAGTGCCGAGCGAGTTGATGGTTCAAATCCAAAGGAAAACGTCGTTCTGGAAGCCGCGGAACACCGGCACTGCCCAAACAGCCGATGATGTTGAAGAGACAGGCCAGAACCCGGAGTTCAACGACGTCACGCGGTGAAGCTGGCCAGAGAGTTCCGTGAGGACACGCAAGAGTTCCCCGCCGTTGTGCGTTGAGGCACCCGACAAGCCATTGGCGGCGTTCGCGGTGTATGCGGCGGCCCCGGTCCTCACAGCGGATGGATCCATGGTTAAGGACGCGTAGACGGCGTCCGTGGTAGTGAAGGGTATCACGGCGTCGGTGAAACGGTGCGGAGCCGTCGAGGAGGCCTTGACGCCGTCTCTGAATGGTGGTGGCATTGGCGCCAGGTGAGCAGGGGCCGAGGAGGCCTGGACGCCGTCCTTAACCCGCGCTTACTGCGGTGCCATGGACGAAGAAGCGGGTACATAACACTTCGTTTACGTCGACTGCGCCATTGTAATGCTGATCTTCGTCCTCTTAGTGCAAGCCGGGCATGCGCCCGTGCCCGAGCGCCGCTGTCTTCATTACAATAATATATATATATATATATATATATATATATATATATATATATATATATATATATATATATATATATATATTTGTGTGTGTCTCGTCCTGCCTATTCTAGATGATATATTCAATATTGTACAAAGGTGATTGCTTGTCATTTTCATTTCTCCCGTTATATGAAGAATGCTTCGCCCTAAATACCTTGAAGGTGATTGCATCCTTTGTTCTATAGCACGTGAAAGAGCTTGGCATTTTCTACAGCAGAACAATGCAGAGAGATATAACCTAAGTACACTCTAACGGTAGGACTATTTTTTTATTTACAGATGGGACATTGGAATCTCTCGTACGTATGTGTTGCATATTTTTGCTGTTTAGTAATACATGCAGAAGTAAAGCTGTAATGTAAACAAATCTGCAACAAATTTACATGAAAGAGGCATTAAATATCAGGTTCTTTTTGCTACTATATGCATTCGCTGTCCGAGACTTGGCGCCAGAAACGCGGAGTCGAAGTGAGAGACAGAGTACTACCGCTACGAACTGTGGCGGTAGACATTGTTCGTAGTGTAGTACTCTGCAGTATTCTTATATGCTGTTCTATAGAAATAATAGGCAATACAGAATTTCAAGAAGGTCAAGACAGCTTATACCTATAGAATCTTGTGCAAAGAGTTACACTGATACATGCAAAAGACACTTGAAACTTCACTGAGAAATCTGGAGGACATCCTGATATCGGGAGAGCCCAGCCCTTTGCGCAGTTCATTTGGATAGGTGAAACACTGGAGTCACTTTTCAAGGCCCGAATACTTCGCTTCGATATGCCCACCGGTGAATGGTCACCAATTTGTACCAGACTGCCGCAACTTACCAGTCAACGTGGTGAATCGAACTCCCATTGAGCGAACTCCTTCCAAGGGCCATTTTCCCGCCCACATTTGCGCTCGTGTTTCTTGCTCAACAAACAACAGAGTGAAGAGTGAATGAAACAAGAGAGTGAAGTAAGAAACAAGTTGTCTAAGAATGAATAAGCCGACGTCACGTGATGTGGCCTCAGGCAGCGCTGCAGTTTCAGTATAGCGTGCCATGTGATCAATAGCGACAATCAACCAGCGGTTCCCATCAGGTCTGTAGGGAAGTGTGCCATACATTTCTATGCCGGTGCGACCAAAAGGCCGGGAGGGACAAGGCAGCGGCGCAGCCGCCGTTGACACTTGTAGCACGAACGTGCATACTCTCGGACAAAGCGGTGCATGACACGCCAGTCGTGCCGCAGCCGGAGGCGTGCATACGTTTTTATTACACCGGCGGTAAAGCTGAGTTTTTGATTCGCGATCCGAGGATCGCGATTCAGCCAGAGGCTGACCACCAGGCTAGTGAAGTTTCTGCACGTGAGGTCACCTGTCAGAGACGCTCGCTGTGCCGACTTGTGGAGATTGTGGAGAAAGTAGTTTTACATACAGCAAAGGTTACAAAAAGAACATATTTACAAGGTATTTACTAGGGGTGTGCGAACATTCCTAAGTTTCGAATATTCGTCGCATATTACATTCGAAATATTCGTATTCGATTCCAAAATCGCGTATTCGAAAATTTTCGATTATTCGATAACTTCGAATATTCGAAAAATTCGAATATGCGATTCGATTATCATGCATAAAATAACTCGTCTTCCACATTTCTGCTGGGTTCGTATAGCTAAAAACGTTGCCGAGATGAGCGATAAACATCGTAGGCACGATATCTGCGTGCGTCGAGCGCCTCAATACGTATGATTTATTGCTGGTGCATCTCCGACATGCAGCGCTGTTGGCGACCATGTAACCGTATATTTCCAATATTATGCGGCCGTAAGGTGCCGCACTACCACTCGTTCACTATGCGGGACCACTTCTGAAGAAAGACAGTGACCCATGTGACTGGTGGCGGACTGTAGGCACCTTCAGATAGGCACCTTCAGGCACAAAGCCACATGCATGCAATGGGTCAAGGGCAAGAACAACTCTAGCCCAAACGAAGAAAGAAGACCGCGCCCCTCTTCTCCGATCGATAGCCAGTAAGAGCTTCTCCTTGACCCCACACATCAGATGACTAAACTTCTCCGCCTTTCTTGGGTCAGCTCGTCTGAAGAGGCGCTTTGTGTCTTCGACGTATGTGGTAACACTTTCTTTTGGTAACTGGACGCGGGCTTGAATCACTCGTTCTGCTCGTTCTTGGCGATGGGCACTGGTGTAGGACTCCAGAAGCCTATGACAGAATTCGCGCTACAACGTTAGCGGCTATTCGAGGGTCTTATACCACCGTCGTTTAAGTAGAAATAGCCACGTCTTATACCGTCGTTTAAGTAGAAATAGCCACGTCTCAGTTTTGCCACACCGTCCCATTTTCAACGCGGCTACGCGCTCGAATTCCAGCGTCCAATCTTCCACATCTTCGAGCGCCATGCCATGGAACGTCACCGGGACCCGTGGGCCCTCAAATGTATGGCGGTTAGACATGGTTGTCGTGCCTGTTGGAGCGGTTTGAAGAGAAGCGCTGTACATACCTCTTCAAGTGGCAGGAACCGTATGGTCGACTTCCGGAGGCAATCCCCTTATTCGGTGGCTGTCCCGATGTACGGGAATGTTCAATGACTCTAGGCTTGTAGGGCGGCTTCTTGTAGGGGTCGGCAACACAGGTGAGGGCTGCCCCCAACCTCCACCAATGTGACGAGGCCTCAGAAGTAATGGGGGCCTTTAATAAACCACAGAATAGCTGGCTCCTGAAAAGCGCATCCGGCGGGGCTGGCTCTCGAGCGTAAAATAGGCGCGTGGTCTTTTTTCTTCGTTTGGGCTTGAGCCCTTCTTGCCCTTGACCCATACATATAGGTGGCAATACTTTAGCGCGCTGCTCAACCTGAAGTGCTCGCGAATCAGATTTATTCACGCATTTTAATATCCACATGTTACATATTTGTGAATTCTGTTCGGCATCGTTATTAAGTTCATAAATCTTTTTTCAGGTTCATGAATTTTCAATACAGAGTTGAACCCTCTCGTGTAATTCTTCAGTTGAAACCGGGTAAGATTCCGTTACTATTTTTCCTATGTTCATTTCATTTGATTGTTGTAAGACAGCGCGATTTTTAATTAGAATAATGTTCTGCTTCATATATTAAAAATATAAGGTTAATAATGAAAATCTTTCCCGATTTCGAAGATTCACTAACGTTTAACAAATGCGTATGTGAAGAAAAGAAGAAGAATGATTATCAATATGATTATCCCCCTTATTTATTCAAAATTTTCTGTTCATTTTCTGCTGCAGGACATTCTGGTTTATTCAATCGTATCTTCGGGTCATCAATTCATAGTTCAATTTGAAATAGTATATAATTTATTTCACATTTAGTTCAAAGGTGTTGGTTACTGCACTGTACTCGTTTTATTCGGTTAAGATCCCGTTTCTCTGAAGCTTTTCAGCTTTTCAAGGTCTAAAAGGTTATCGTCACCTTTTAACTTGTGTGAATACCAGCAGGCGCTGATGAAAATTGGTGTGCTTTCTAAAAATACGAAGCCTTTAAGAATATTAAGAGCAAAATAATTTGTCACCGATGCCCGTGCATTAGCTGCTAGTGCTACGGCGCCTCCGTGCTTCACGCTACCACAAATGTGAACGCAGCAAACAAACGCTCCATTGCTGCAACGTATGCGTGCAATGATTCCAGCAAATTCCTACCTCCACTAAACAAATCACATCGAGGTCGAATATGTCACATTCTTAGTACATCCATGAATAATAATAATAATAATAATAATAATAATAATAATAATAATAATAATAATAATAATAATAATCAATCAATCATTTATTTAACGTGCCCAGGAACAACCGTGAGGTCTTTGTGCAGGCGCACGCAAAAAAAAATCAATAAAAATAAACAATACAATACAGACAGTCTTCAGAAATAAAAAGAGCAAAAACACGTAGACAAAGAGAAATGAACACAAAAGGGGAGGAGTAAAATAATACAATATGAGAAATACTGAACGGGAATAAAAAATTAGATTGCACAAATACAACTATGCGGAAAGACGGAGAAGGGAAGACTTTGTACATTGTGCCATACTATGTCAAAACAGTGCAAAGCTCGGATAAAAACAATGATTGTGGACTATGAAAAACGTCAAGATCAAGAAAGTTAATATTATAAAGACTTTGTATTCTGTGAACGGTAGAGTGTTGGAAGAAGCAGGCGGGTACATGGAACGGTCTGTTCTCTCAATAATAATAATAATAATAATAATCAATCAATCAATCATTTATTTAACGTGCCCAGGAACAACCGTAAGGTCTTTGTGCAGGCGCACGCAAAAAAAAACAATAAAAATAAACTATACAATACAGACAGTCTTCACAAATAAAAAGAGCAAATACACGTAGACAAAGAGAAATGAACGCAAAAGGGGAGGAGTAAAATAAGACAACACGAAAAATATTGAAGGGGAATGAAAAATTAGATTGCATATATACAACTATGCGGAAAGACGGAGAAGGGAAGACTTTGTACATTGTGCCATACTATGTCAAAACAGTACAAAGCTCGGAAAAAACAATGATTGTGGACTATGAAAAATGTCAAGATCAAGAAAATTAACATTATAGAGACTTTGTATTCTGTGAACGGTAGAGTGTTGGAAGAAGCAGGCGGGTACATGAAACGGTCTGTTCTCTCTGGTTAACTTACGCGGAATTCGAAAATTAACACAATTGAGAAGTACAGGGCAGGATATGATACCGTGGACTAGCTTGTAAAGAAAACAAGAGATCAGAACGATTTCGTCGGCAGTGAAGTGATGGCAATGATAATAATTCAGCAGTATTTGAACGAGATTTTTTAGCAAAGCGATGGTTATATATGCTAAGGAATTTTTTCTGGACTCGTTCAATGGTGTTACCGCTGGATTGAGCAATGCCATTCCATATCACGGACGCATACTCCAGTTGAGGAAGACATAGCGCGGTGTACAATTTTCGGAAGGGCATAGGAGAACGGAATTCTCTAGACAATCTGCAAACACAGCCTAGGGTGCGAAGACCCCGCAAAGCAACACGCTTAGCGTGAGCAGAAAAGTTTAACGTGCAATCAACAACAACACCAAGATCACTGATCTCATAAACCTTGCATAAGGACACAGAATTGACAGAGTATTGAAATGACACGCTAGATGTTTTGCGAGTGATAGACATGAATTTTGTCTTGGAGGCATTCAGAGAAAGGTTATTAGCGTTGCACCATTCGGAAAAAGAGCGCAAATCTGACTGCAGCAAGCGACAGTCGTTAACTGAATTAATTTCCTTAAAAATCTTGATGTCATCGGCATACAAGAGGAAAGAAGAATTACGAATGGCAAAAGAAACATCATTAACGTAAATTAAAAATAGGAGTGGGCCTCCTATTTTTTATAATAATAATAATAATAATAAAAATAATAATACATTATTATTATTATTATTATTATTATTATTATTATTATTATTATTATTATTATTATTATTATTATTATTACTATTAAATATCTGGGGTTTCATGTCGCAAAACCACGATATGATTATGAGAGACGTCGTAGGGGAACGCTCCGGAAATTTTGACCATCTGGCGCTCTTTAACCTGTACTGACATCGCACAGTACACGGGCCTCTACCATTTCGCTTCCGTCTAAATGCGGCCGCCGCCGCCGACGCGAACGCTTTACCTGCGGGGCAGCAGGCGAGCACCATAGCCTCTGTTCCACCGAGGCAGATTACCTCTATGGATGTCCTGCTTGCTACGTTACCTGTACATCTACACAGTAAAAAGAGCAAGCAGGACGGGAAGTATCGGCCGCCACCATAGAGTTCATACTATAAAGGTTAGCGTAGAGTGTACTAGAATAGGGCAATGGGTCCACTGGAGCGGGCGGCAAGCAGGGAGAGTGAAGTAACAACCGGTAAAATTTTGGGGCGGCGCTTCAGTCGCCTTCACCTGAAGCTGCCGTCTGTTCTGGCGGTTGGAGCAGCGGCTGTGGGGGAGCTCGGCCAAGAGCGCCGCGCTATCGTCCGCTCGACGCGGCATCGTCTTATCAACGCAATGCCGCTCGTATGTTGTTTATAAGGCGAAAGCCTTTACAGGGGCCCTGCGACGTTTTTGCGACTGTCTTGTTTAGCGCTGGAATGCGTGTTGTAATGAATACCGAGACGAACGCAAAAATACTCACTACTCTGCCTAGCATCCGCCGCGCCCCATATGCATCTACAGTGTCATACGGGCACATATATTCCGTTTGGACCGCCGGCGAAATCAAGGTGACCGACGAGGCTATTTTTCCTATGAGAGAGACTGCATTTAGGAATTTGATCCCACCGTTGCAGGACCCTACATATCTTCATCACGTCGCTCGCTCTCACCTCCACTGGCCATCGCGTGCCTCGTCCTTTCCGCTCACCCCGCCATCGTTCATCGTCGCCCTTCCGTTCTACCCCTATCCCTATTGACGGCCACTCGAAAAACTAGAAGCTGTATTTCTTGGAGGGTGCACTGCTCGTCATCTAAATGCAATAATTCCTCCTGCCCGCCATGCAAGCTTACTGCAGGTTTATGTGGAAGCTTGTATTTCCCTGGACACCCTTGTATTTACAATTTCTCGTCGCCCCGCCTTGTCACAGCGGCGAATTTCGTACTGCCTCCAGCCTAACAACGTATTCTCACAATTACGTCAGTAGATATTATGGCGGCGACGCAGTGGTTATCCCTAATCAGCGCTGCATTTTTCCACGAATCGCCATTGCCGCTTGAGTTGTGCTGTTCTCACATAGTCATACCAGTCTCACTGACTACCACACGTCATCAGAGCCGCTACTGCAGCCGGAGGGTGCCGCTGTTGCCAGCCTTATTGACACAGCATCGGTATTTGTCGTCACTATATCATTTCCTCGTCAATCGCAAGGTCTACGCCCGCGGGAGGGTGATCTAGTGCTCTCAAGGCCACTTTGAGTACAGATCTCAAGCCAACCCAGACTGATGACTTAACAGACCATTTTAACGAAACACCAAGCTTGTTTTGACGTTTGCTCACACGGCTGAAGACAAACCACGGGGGCCACTCGTCGCATCAACACAGGCGTATCTCGTGTCATTCACCGCTGCGCTTACCGTGTGTCGTCTTCTCAACGTAAGGTTGTTCGAGAACAATCAATCACATGCTCGCACGCAACATCATCCGGCCTTCAGTAAGCCATTGGTCTTCTCCTGTAGTCATAGTTAAGAAATAGGATTGTTCGGTGCGATCTTGCGTTGATTACAGCGCACTGAACAAAATTGCCAGCAGGATGTATAACCTATGTCTCGGATTGACGATGCCGTTGACACCTTACAGGTCGCAGAATACTTTTCAAGCCTTGACGTCCGATCTGGCTATAGGGAGACCCCGACGCATGAGTCTGATGAGGAGAAGACTGCATTTGTTACACCTGATGGACTATTCCAATTCAATGTGATGGCTTTTGGACTCTGCAATGCCGCAGCCACATTTGAACGAATGGTCGATACGGTACTGCGGGGCTTAAAATGAAAGACCTGCCTATGCTATCTGGACGACGTCGTCATCTTTTCGTCCAGGTTCTCGCAGCATCTAGAACAGCTAGAAGAGGTTCTAGCGTGTGTAGGGAAAGGTGGAATCCAGCTAAATACCAAGAAGTGTCGGTTTGCGAGTGGCAGCATCGAAGTGTTGGACCACGTCGTGAGCAAGTTTTGCGTTAACCCGATGCCGACAAGGTTGCTGCTGTGTTGCACTTTCCTAAACCCAGCACGCTTTAAAACCTTCGCAGTTTCCTCGGCTTAGAGTCATACGTACCCCGCTTTGTCCATGATTTCGCTACTGTCGCAGCCCCCTCTTCACAAATTTCTGACGACGAGTACACCTTGTGTTTGGACGAATGAATGTGAAGCCGCTTTTGAGACTCAAGCGATCTCTCACGCAAGGGCCAGTGCTTCGCCATTTCTATCCCACAGCCCCTACTATCTTACACAGTGACGCAAATGGGCATAGAATAAGCACTGCCCTGCTTCAGGGGAACCAGGTATCGTAAATATCGTGGCTCATGCGAGCTGCACTATCTCTTCGGCTGAACAGAATTAGAGCATCACCGAACAAGAATGTCTCGCCATCTTGTGGGCAGTAGAAAAGTTTTGCCGCCATTTTACAATTGTGACTGACCATCATGGGCTCTGCTGGTTGTCCGTGCTGAAGAATTATTCTGGACGTCTCGGCCATTGGGGCCTCCGATTGCAGGAGTATGACAGTGACTACAGTGTCACATATAGGTCGGGTAGAAAACACCAAGGTACCGACGCTTTGCCGCACAGCCCACTCTCGCCAAATGAGCATATGACACCTTCCTGCTTAGAGTTCACTGCGCCGGCATACTTTCTTCACTCCGCAGACCTCGTCTCACTCTAACATGCAGATACATAGAGATACGACCGGCTCCTTGGCTTGTGCCGTGCTCCAACCAGCCCCTTATGACCATAACTCAAGTGTTTCAGACTTCACGATGGAGCGCTACTTTGGCACACTTACCATCCAGTCGTTTACGGGTGGGTCTCGGTCGTCCCTCGCTCATTTCGACTCCAAGTTTTATAAGCCTTTCATGATGACCCGACGGCTGGCCACTTAGGTTTTCACAAAACCTACGAGTGCATCAAAAGTCGATGCTCTTGGACTGTTGCCAAGTACGTTGATTCCTCATGCCAGCACCGAAAACGTTCGACATCTCTTCCCGCCGGCCCTTCAAAACCTTTACCGTGCCCGTCCGCTCTCTTCGAATTCGTAGGCATAGATTTCTGCGGACCTCTTCCGCTTAAACCCGCCGATCATTGCTAGATTGTTGTGGTCGTAGACCACCTAACTCGCTACGCTGAGACGGCAGCTCTTCCTTTTGACGCTTTCTCTGATGTCGTCGAGTTTATCCTGCATGACATTATATTACGCCACGGTCCCCCTCGTGTTCTCCTTGGTGGCCGAGTCAAAATGTTTCTTTCCGATGTCCTTGCTGAAGTTCTCGAGGCCCGCAACACCATCCTTAAGACCACTTCGGCATATCATCCGCAGACCATTGGCCTCATGAAGCATTTTCATGTCGTGTATGGACGTGCATCGTCTTTTCTTATGGACCCTAGCTTCTTGTCAACCCTCTGTCCCATCTGCGTCCATCCCTGAAGAGTTTGCTGACCGCGTCGCCCGCTGCCGTGAAGTGCCCGCGCGAACACCGCTACCATTCAGACCAAAAGGAAAGTTCATTCTGATGCGCCCATTTGTTTTGATTGTGTTTTGTCTGCACTTTCGTAAGTGTCCCTCTTTACCGCCTATGCAGCACGAAACCACACAACGTATGTTCGACACAAAGGGTTCTTTCGTACCTCCCAGGTGTCGAAGTGCTCCAGTGGATACCTGTTCGCACATAGGGGCTCTGTGAAAAATTTATGGACAAATATCTCGGCCCACGCAGCGTGCTTCAAAGAACATCTGCCGCGAATTATTGTGTCGCTCCTGCTAGCTCGGCTACTGACCGCCGTCGTCAAGGCACCGAAATGCCTGACTATGTAGTTCATCACTTTCGCCTGTGCATAAAAATCATCGTAATCATCATCATCGATTGTCTCGCCGGCTGCTAGATCTATGGCTCGTGCGCCCTGTGTTGTAAAATACAACAATGTTACCGTCCTACGAACCGTTGTCTCATAACATGTGTTATATATACACATATATTTGTGTGTGTGTTTTACCTCTACTGTTCTATCACAGGCTACATTTGTGAACAAGAGCTCATTGTTTTCCGTGTTCATTTTCTCAACCTTGTAAAACCGTCTTGTATTTTTAAATGCACAAGTTGAAATATTTCAGAAATATTTCGCCATGTTGTTTCCTCTGTTGATATTGAAGTGTTACTGTATTAAAAACCGCAATAACGCGTTCACAAGTTTCATCAACTGGCATTTTCAAACTTACAGAATATGCAAGTGAGCTGAAATCATTGTTCGAGGCGAAGCCCAGGTACCTGATACGGTATTACAACAACGATTCTCTCCTTCTGTCAGAACTGATACCGGGCTTACACAGTGAGTGAATATTACATAAAAAATTTGCGCATAATAAGCAGAGCATTCTGCAGTAGAGAGACATTGCTTATACCGTCTCTAGAAATGCTTCGTCTAATTATAATTTTCTGTCTTGAAGCGCTATGCTTGTGGTTGAACACTAAAATGGCACCTTATATTTTTCTAACTTCTCGCTTTATTCGCATCTCATTCCTTGGTCATCAAGGGTACGTATAAATAAATTTATTTTCTGAAGCATATCTATAATCTGAAACATAACGAGATCTTCCCCTGTATATTAGTGGTATTTCAGCAGGTACAATGTTCCAGGGGCTTGTTTCTTTTTCACAAAGGAAGTGCCTGATGCGTACCTTCGAAAGTTAAAATTCTAGTAATGATTGCTGGGGTTTACGTCCGAAAACCAAGACATGATTGTAACAATACCGCACATAATTACGTAACAAGACCGCACATAAGAAACAGACGATGCTCTTCATGTCGCCATTTCTAACTTCTTCTTTATTCTCCCCAGTCCCCCTGGCCTGAATTCTGTCTTCTTCTTCAACTGCTTGAGCTTGCTTCACTCCCCCCACCCTTGTTTTCATCCCTCCTGGGATGATATTTGAAAACATTAGCTATAGACGCCGATTCAACGGTTCCATTGGGACCTATATACCAGATCGTCTTTAAATGTCCCTGCTGGCTTGCTGTCTTGACAACAGAAAATGACCCTGTGTGATTCGCACCCGAGTTCGGCAATCCTTTTCTCACCAGCACGAAGTCTCCCACCTCTATTCCTGGGTCCATCGCATTCTGTTTTTTGTCGAAGTTCCTTTTCATCCTCTCCCGGTACTTCACTTCGCTCTCTTCAGTTCTTCTCTCTTCTGTCAGGCGGATCATCGCTTCAACTCCTAAGGTCGTGTGAGCTGGCAAATATGTTGGTTTTCCCGTAGCAGCAAACAGCGGTGTGCATCCCAGAGCTGTTGTATAGCACCGGGTATGATGCGCTACTGCAGCTTCAAGGCAGCATTTCCATCCACCTGGGAAGTCCGGATACATACTTAGATACTGTTTGATATCTCGAATAGCTCGCTCCGCTAGCCCATTAGCTGCTGGATGATACGGCGCAGTAAACCTGAGCGTAACTCCTCGCCGCTTTGCCCATTCATTGAGTTGGTTACTCCGGAAGGCTGGTCCATTGTCTGTTACCAGTACCTTCACGTTCTCAAACATCTTGCGGTTTAGAAAAGAGATCACACTGTTGGTGTCCTGCTTTCCAGCTTTTGCTGCCACCATCCTTGTGCACTCATCGACGCACAACAGGAAGGCTCGAGTTTTTTTCACACTCTCAGATTTTTTTCGAAGTTCCGCGAAGTCCATGTGAATCGCCTCAAACGGTGTAGTAGAGTGCCTTGGTAATACCATCTGTTGAGTCGGCTGTTTAAACTTTACTTTGTTGATCTGGCATTCGTGACATGATTGCACATATCTTTTTGTGTCTTCTTTCATGCCGGGCCATGTGAACCGTTTGGTCAGCTTCATGTAGGTCCGCCAGAAACCATCGTGACCGCCTGAATGACAACTTGTGTGATAAAGATCCAGAATTTTCGGAATTAGTGTAGGAGGCACTGCGATTCTTCCGGTTTGTGTGAGTTGTAAAGCTTCAGTTCCATGCCAAAGTTTGGCTGCACTTATTGTTTGCTATTGTACATCAACAAGCCTTATGACCCCCAGCCTGGACATTGCATCGGCGTCTTTCATTGAAGCTCCCGGGCGATGGTTCACCTCAAAGTCGAACTGCTGTAGCTCGCTTACCCACCGTGCGACTTTTCCTTTCAGCTCTGCCATTTTCAAAAGATGGGTAAATGCCTCGTGGTCAGTGTATAACTTGAATTTTCGACTTTCCAGGTAAGAGCGGAAGTATCGAACAGCCTTTAGAACGGCCAGTGCTTCTTTCTCCGTTGTTGTATAGTTCACTTCCGCTTTGTTAAAAGTGTAGCTGTGGTAACCAATCACGCGGAGTTGGCGATTACTTGGCTGGCGTTCATCTCGCTGGTAAAGTATTGCTCCCGTTCCGTAATGTGATGCATCCGTGTTGAGCTCGAACGGAAGATCAAAGTCTGGTAGTGTGAGGACTGGATCAGATGATATAACTCGTACCAACTCTTTGTAGGCCGTTTCGCAGTCATCTGTCCAACGGAATGGTACATCTTTTTGCATCAGTCTTGTCAAACACCTCGTTTTAAGAGCATAATCTTGGATAAATGCCCTAAAATGACCGGCCAGCCCCAAAAACACACGCAATGAGTGGACATCAAAGGGCTTCGCCAGTTTTGCGATGCGTGCCACTGATTCCTCCTTGGTGTTTTTCGTAGTGCCGTCCAGCACTCTACCCAAAAAAGTCACCTTGGTTTTAAAAAATTCGCTCTTCTTAAAGTTGACTTTGAGGTTGGCTTCTGACAAAGCTGTGAGGACCTGCGCCACATGCTGTTGATGGAGAACTTCGCTTTTAGAATAAACGATGATATCATCCACATAGACATTGCAAAAGCTTCCAATGAAAGGGTGTAGAACCGTATTCATCATTTTTTGGAACCAGCTAGGCGAGTTCTTCCATCCGAAAGGCAGCCGGTTGTACTCATAAATGTCGAATGATGTTATAAAAGCGGTGTACTGCTTTGTATCCTCTTGAAGAGGTACTTGCCAAAAGCCTTTACAGAGGTCTATCCTGGAAAACCAGGAACATCCGCCTGTCTCGTCTATAATTCCATCTATTCTGGGCATAGGAAAGGGAATAAGATGCGTCTGGCTGTTAATGGCTCTGTAGTCCGTGCAAAGCCGAAGACTCCCGTCCTCCTTGGGCGCTATGGTTATCGGCGATGCATATGGTGATACGGACTGACGGATAATGCCTGCATCCAGCGTCTTCCCAAGCTCTTCCTTCAGGCATGCTTTCTTTTCCCTGGTGAGGTTGTATGGTTTCCTCCGTACAACCGTTGTGTCATGCAGTTTGAATGGAACTTCAAGCTTTGTTGTACCTGTAGGATAGCCTCCTCTGCAGAATAATTCTGGATATATTGTAGGGATGTCATCGGATTTTGTCACAATGCGAATTTTGTCTCTTTTTCTCACTGGTTGCACATCTTGGCTCACTGACACAGTGTCATCCCAGTGAATGTTAAGCTTCAGCAATCTCATGTCTGGACGAGAGAGTAGAAAGTCATACTCGATGCCTTTTATCACCAGTGCCAGTATTTCTACAGATTGTGACTGGTATTTCAGACGTATCCGTACCCTTCGCAGTGCTCTTTTTCACGGCCATCATAGCCCAGTACAATGACAGTTCTGCCTCTGAATATGTCCTCGGGTTTTGCTTTGCTTCTTTTCATAACTGAAACTGAAGCTCCGCTGTCTACAAGTGCTCGCATAGCTCGACCGTTCACTTCAAGTTGTATGTGCAGTAAACTCGATGACACAAGTTGGACGGTCTCATGCGTTGTATGTATGAGTTTAGAATTATTTTGCTCTCCAACGTTGCACTCATCTTTCGAGGCCCTATTCTTCTGTACGAGAGGTGCGCTTCCACTAAAGTCAGAGGTGACGCCTCCAAAATCCGACGGGTACTTTTCACCCAAGTGGCTAACGCTTGCCGTCTCTGAAATATTTTGTTTACTTTTGAAGCCTCTTTCAGCCCATGGACGCGATATTAGCTTGAGTAGTTGGAGAAGCGCTTCGGGCGTTTTCGGACAGTGTATTAAAACCTGTCGTTGCAAATTTATAGGTAAGCCGTGAATGATAAGAGCAAGAAGTGACGAGGTCGACAATCCAGGTTCGGCTATGCGAAGAAGTCGCTGTTTTTCAAGAAAATACTCGAGTGGCGTTCCGGACTCAAAGCGGCAGAATATTGCCTCATGCCACCGCTCAAAGGGATTCCTGTTGAAAGTTTCAAGGAAACTTTCTTTCCATTCACACCAAGGTTCAGGCTCCTGTTTTGCAAAATCTCCACTCGTGCCACTTTCTTGGTATCCCGTGAAGGAACTGTCGCATATTCATCACTAAGTCTTCATCAGACAGCCATCCATTACTCTGATTACGAGAGAGGCCGTAATGGAGGGCTGGGGGAATTTCCTCCACCTGGTGTTCCTTAATGTACCCCTTAGTTTACGCACACGGGTCTCTAGCATTCTGCCTCCATCGAAATACAGCCGCGGCCAAGATCGAATTCCGCGATCTTCGGGTCAGGATTCTGGTCATACAACCACCAGACCTTCGCGAGGGCTGTTTGAGTTCTATCAGGAGATTCATGTGTGTTTATTTACGCCATATTGTTTATCTTGATAGCTGCACATAGAGCAAAAATGTTTTATTTCGCTCGTTAAAAAACTCCAGACCCTTCCACTTCGTATAGGAGGCTGATGAGCGAAGCTGACGGGCGCAGGATATCCGTTGACAGTTGTCTAAGGGATGAGTAAGCGTAGAAGCTTTTGACGGCGGAACTGTTTAAGCTCCAGGTTAATCTCTGCGGAGCCAAACGCATCTCTTAGCGGCTATATGCGACAAACATTGGGCAAGAGCCACTACTCACCGGAGGTGCACTAAACAATCATCCGTCGATAATAAGCCTAGCGGGTATGTGCCACAGAAACTGGGCAAGCCTCACTACACACCTCCGGCCCACTAGAAATGAAGAAGCTGTCTAGAAAAAAATATTTGTGGCCGAACTGAAAATGAAGAACAAAACACTGAAGGCCGCTTCGCCATTCGAAACTGCCTCCAGTTTTTGTTTTCGTGTTCTTAAGGGGTGTTTCTAGTGGTGCCAAGCATGAAAGACCCGCAGAGATGGGCGGCCTTCCTTGTTTCACCTCATTTTTGTTTTTTTTTCTTCCTCTCTTTTTTAACTCGAAAGAGTTTTATGCCGGGTACCACCAAGACTTTCATGACGTATTTCCGTCACAGAAATACGTCAGCAAAATGTACGCCATCACACGGCCACCAAAAATAGCTACACGAAAAGTTCCGTTGACAGGAGTCAAACCCATGACCTCTCAGTCCGCAACAATGGCTGGTGGGCGTTTCGCCCACTGCGCTACCGCCAAACACATAACAGAGGCTACATGAACGCACGTTTTATCTTTCCCACTTTGCTCTCGCAGTGTTCTTCGATAGGTGGATGCTATGAGCGTCTTCGTATAACGAGATGGTGACATGCGTGCCACCAGGCTCGAAAGAAAAACAGAAAACCTTTGTTGCCTCTGCAATTAGCTGCGGCAACGCGCCGTTGCTACGACCATCCAAATTGCCGCGTCCCCAACAGGAGAAGTGTAATTTCGTCAACGCTTCAACACACCGCTTGGTGGCGGCATTAACCCAAGCTTCCCTGATAACATCCATCCATATCGAGAAATATCTCTCTGACGCTCGTATGGCTCTCGCAGCGCGTTCCCTGCTCGCCCTGTGAGAATTAACGGCGAGGCTAGAGGGAAGACATGACGCTCGTAGCGTTTCTCTTCGCGTTTCACGACGCTTTGAAGGAGTGCATATCGAGTATCAGTGTTTACGATGTGCTTCTTGATGCCATCTTTGGGCGGCATTTACCAGTGTGGTGTCCAGGCATATCTTGACACTACCGCAAGAGTTAAATCATATTCATGGGCGTTAGTCGTCGGTATGGAGATGTGCCACTAGGCGTCAACGTGGGTGCGTCCACATCAAGCGGTGCCATATCTACCAAACAACAATAGACATTGTACAAGCTCTCAAATGCTAATGCACTACAAACAATCAACTATTTCTGTGACGACTCGTTTCACTTTCGTGTTATGCCATTTCCTATGCCGGAGGAATCAGGCTTTGTTTCTCTCTCTCTTATTTCTAGCTTTTCTTTCTGTCTCTCTCTCTCTCTCTGTATATTTCTTTCTTTCGCTTTCTATCGTTTTTTTCTGTTTGTTCCCTTTCTTTCGCTGTATTTTTCCATCTCTATCCATTTCTCTCTTTCTTTGTAGCTCTTTCTTTCTCTCTATCTCTTACTTTGTGCTCGTTCTCTCGCCCATCCGAGTTATTGCACCCCACACCAGGCATATCGGCGCAGCAGGAGTGCGCGCTCCCGTTGCACGAATTCGGGGAGCGCAGCAGAAGATGAAGAGGACAAAGAGAGCTCGTACAGGCCGAGTTACTGCGTTGCACGCGCAGGCGCACCTGTGCCAGGGTTTTCCTAGGCAATGCGCAATGACGTCGACCTTAAAGAGATTTGCTGTTAAAACGAGAAAAGACAGGCTACAGTTCTACCAGAGGAATCATGCTACAGTTTCTTTTCTTCTTTTTTAGTACAGCTGCCAAATTGGCCTGTTGGTATAGTCCAATACATGTAATAATAAGTGTTGGGGTTTAACGTCCCAAAACCATGATATGATGAGGGACGCCATAGTGGAGGGCGCCGGAAATTTCAACCACCTGAATCTCAGTGTAGGGGCCTCAAGTATTTTCGCCTCCATTGAAAATGCGACCGCCGCTGCCAGGATTCGGTCCCGCGACCTTCGGGTCAGCAGTCGGGCACCATAACCACGACCACCGGGCGGATACATACGTTCATAACAAAAAGTGCCACTTGAAGGGAGACAAGGAAAGAACACACGACGGAGCGCTCCGTCAGGTGTTCTTAGTTTGCTTACAAGCTCAATTTTCTTCATTATGAGCTTTTTTTTTTAATCAGAGGCTGGGTCCGAGCTAGTTGGTACACTGACATTAAGAAACCGTTAAGCGCACTAAACATCAGTTGGAAGTAGCGCTCTGTGTGTCGTCTTCTTGTTCCCATCTTTGTGCACTTAACGGTTTCATAATGTGAGTTTTTTTTTCCTAGTTCTCAGTTGCCCCACAAATATTTCTTTAAGCTATGCACCAACTCGCCCAACGTTACACTCTCCTAAAGCTGTTCACAGGAAGCCAAACGGGTATGGGCCGACAAGCTCCTAGCGGGTTTATGTCAAAAGAATTGGGCAAGCGCTACTAATCACCTCCGGAACAATAAAAATGAAGAATCTATCTATAACGAGCCTAACAGGTATGCGCCAGAGAAATTGAGCAAGCCGCACTACTCACCTCCAATCTACAAAAAAAACGAAGGAGCTGACTATCTTTGCCACAGGAGATAGGCAAGCACAACTATTCACCTCCTGTCCAGTTTTATACATAGGTATTTCATACCTATGTATAAAACATTGTTTATCTGAACTGCACACTGAATACTTTAGTTTTCGTCACCCGTTTAGTTTTCGTCACCGTGACGAAGAATGTAATAACCGTTCAAATGTGAAGGGAGACCATATTTGCACCTTCGATTACACATATCAGAAGCTAAAAACGCCGAGATTGAGCGTTACATTCGCTCGCTGTTGCCGGTGACATGCGGCCATGGCGCGGCTTTCAGCGGTACGAGCCCATACGGAAGGACTGACTGGTACAGTAGGTTGATGCTATTGTCAGACTAATACTAATATCATATTGTGTTGCGAATGATAAGTTCTTTCGATGCAGTTATATGAACTACATTCACGACACTCGATCACACACTTCAGAGGAAGCGCGCGTACTCGACGGATGATTGCTTAAGCGTATACGTGCGTCCGTCGCTTAACTAAAGCTAAAGCTAGATATGTGTAGAACATAGACAAGAATAATATCTTGAAAATGTTCGATAAGTTTTTGTTTCGACTTCTCGCGACCCAATACCAAATTTTATGCGAATTCCAGCCAGCGCGCCTAGTTTTTTTTTTTCAATGTGCTGCCACTGTTCCTAGTGCGCGGGTATACACTGTGCAGCGTGCCCAGTTACCCTCAGTGCACTGTAAGACACTGGGCCACTGAGTACAGAATTCCCAGCGTCTTTCAGCGCACTGGGCCGCACTGGCCACGCTGTACAGTCTGTCGCTATGTCTCCCAGCGCGCTGTAGTACAATGAGATGCACTGCACAGCGTTTCCAGTGCCACCCAGTGCACTGAAAGACATTGGGAGGCACTGGAAGCGCTGTTTTTTTCCGATAGGGATGTGTGGATGCGAGGCAGCGGGGAGATGGTTAGCTTGAGCGCGAGATGGTGTCATTATGTTTCTTGCGTTCTCGAGCCTGTGCCTTCCTCTGGCATAGAATCAGCACTGCCTTCCAGTCTCCATCCAGCTCCCGCTGCGTGGAACTGCCGGCGCCCGAGGTATTCGACTCCCGCAAAGTTGCAAGATCATGTGCGTATGCCTCTCTGCAGCCCATGCGATTGGTGTCGTCGTGAGATTCTTCAGAGAGGGAAGGAGAGCACGAGCGCCCCGCGTCTAGAGCCACAGAAGCAGATGCGGCCATCGGCCGCTCGTGCCACGTCAAGACGCCGGAGGCGTCGTTGCTGCCAACCCGTCGCAGGACAGAATGAGCCGCGCGAGAGGGGGAGCGGGGCGGAGGAGGGGGAGAGTGGGAAGGAGGAGGGGAGATGGGGAGTGGAGAGGAGGTGTGCGAAGAGGGTCTGCGCATGCACAGTAAGGGTGGTCACGCCGCACACCAACACCACCACCGGATTGAACTCCGGCATAAGATGCTTCGCATCTGAATGTTCCATTGACGTAACAGGAGTCGTACCAATAACCTGCCGGTCCGCGACGATTGCTGGAGGGAGTTTAGCCCAGTGAGCTATGGCCAAACGCATTACGGAGGCTACATATATGCGCCTTTTATGTTTCACACTTTCCTCTCCCAGTGCTCTTGGTTGACGGGTGGATGCTATGAGGATCTCCTTTATAACAGGGTGGTGACTTGTGTGCCATCATGCATGAAAAAAAAAAAACACGCGCCGTAACAACGTCGTTAGCCATGAAAGTAAGCCGGAACTTGCTGAGCGCGGAAAAAATGTCAAGGTACTCCTTCTGTATGATGCTATGTTTGAATTCAGCTTTCGTTAGTAGCGCGGCTGCGAAGAGATACCTGGGCCTTTGGGCAGTACTTTGCGCAAGAACGGCGCCGAGGTTCGCACTACTGTCTACGTGAACTAGGATCAAGGTGTGCTCACGTAGGCAAGATGTAGAGTGGCAACAACTCATCCAGAACCGCCATGCTGTTTCGGAGCCCGATAACGCGCGCTATGGGAAACGTGCAGCGCCTACAGGTGGTGCAGCACATGGAGGAAGGAATACTAAGGAGAGGCCCTATCGTATTTCAATGCATTGCGAAAAGTGTGGCGGAAGTGACGTCAGATTTATGGGGCAAACAAACCGGTATGGGGCAAACAAAACAGCAGACGCCCCGCGGCGTGCTCTCCGTGGTGGTTAGATTCTGCGCAGACTTGTAGTCCCGGCGTAAACTTAGCGCGTATATTGCGGTTCGCACGCAGTAAAATGTTGCAAGCAGACGTTTACCAGGCTGTTCGTGCGTGGCAGGTCCGAGCGCTGCGTGCTGAAATTCTTCGTGGAGCGTTTTTGTGCAACAGTACAGAATACCGGTACGTGCCGTGATCAAAAACGTTCAGCCTCTGCATCATCGTATTCGAACTCACGTAGCAGTGACTTACGCGTTCTGCTGGGCGTTAGGCCTTCCCTTTCTCGTAGCCCGATTTCCCGATCTGTTGCCAGATTAGCGGTTCTTTGTTCGTGTATATGAAGTGAGCGCGTAGTAGCTATTCGGAGCAACGCCAACCTATAGTTGACGTAACTTCACGTCGAAAAGGACACCGCTGTATTGTGTACGCGATCATGCACGTAAAGTTTGTAATTCCAGTACGCACACAACAAGCACGCAGCGAGCGCACACTGCACAATACATACATCACGTAGTCCGATAACAACAACGTAAGTTTATTGCCCTTTCGGTGAACGACACAGCCTCTAAAAACGTACGATACCTTCGGCGCATGTTATGTACGGCGCGCCAGCCGCCAAAAACAAAAGTTCACGTTTGTTCTGAGTTGACACAATCAGTAAGAAGCAACAGAGCGCACATCCGAGAGCTTCGCATGCAAATACCACGCATTAGTGATCAGCAATGAAGCGGACGTGTACGTACACATGAAAAGTGACACCCGGTACTTGCCGCAGTGCACGCAATGTGCACCGGGTATACGCAACCATACGCAACAGCTCGGCATTGCGTAGCTTTCCTAAAGAACACACACAAGGAGCAGCATCCGTGAATCGACTGCGCCGCAGCGCTACGGCGGCGCCGCTTGCACGGCGGAAAAAAAAAGGCTCGAATCGCGCATGCGTTTGCAAACGACACGGCGGAAATCGCGAAATGTTTCGAGGCTCCTTCGCTAGGAGGCGATGCGGGTGTTTGCGATGTGGTGGCTTCACAAATGTGACGTCAGGGCCTCTCCTTATTTTTCCTTCCTCCATGGTGGAGCAGTCCGCTGCACCAATGCGCCGCCAGCACCACCAGTGATCACTTGCGTCCACTTCATTTTCAACTGGCCTGCCACGAACCGTCGTATCTCCGTCTGCTACGCCCGCGTTGTATGTAAGTGCGTTCGCGCGAAGGCGACTAATTTGACAAAACGACTAGGCTTTCAGAGTTGGCAGTGCATGATTCTTTTAGGGCCTCAGACGAAGAGAGAGGACACATTATAGGGAATCAATCACGTTTTCCATGTGACAGAAAGCACGCACGTGCGACGTGGGCTTTGAAATGGCGATTCGAAGGGGAATTTTCAAATTCTCTCGGTTCGCGACTCATTTTGCCAGGCATGAGGGGCTTCTTCTTAACTGCCCCTGCTTACGAACTGCGCGGTGTGCGAACTGCGCCGCTCGACGAACTATAGTACGGTGGAAGAACAGCAGCAGCGCACGAAGGAAAATTGCTGGATCTGTCGATGGCTTTCCGCCAATGAACTCTAGACTGCAGACTCGAGACACATTACCGGATAGAACTCGGTTCCATCAGCAGTGTAAAAATATAAGCTACCTTCCGTGGAGCAAAAATTAGCAAAAATTCAAAGCGAACTAGGCACAGGTACTTCATAAACCTGCCCGTAGGATCACTGGCTTTACGCGGAATACAATGATGCAGCGTTCCCGCCTGTTTCTGAAGCACGGTCATGACGGAAAATGAAAAACTTTGTTCGAGGTGCGGTTCTTATAGTTAATGGCACAGTTTGCGACACAGCAATTTCTACGCGACATTGCGAAGAACCTCTAACTACATCACACGGCTCCACTCATGGGTCGACTGCTGCGCGGAGCATGCCGGTAGCTTTCGATCACTCCCGTACCGCGACGCCAGTAGCTCAGCGCACGTGTCCTATGGCAGTCGCCTTGAATATAACGTCCGAGTTCGTACTTTCTATGAAAGGGTATTACATATGAAGGTTCATGTGCGTGACTATCCTCACTTTGCACATCACATTAAGAAACGGCAGCGTTCCTGTCTACACTTTCGACCAAATATGGCGCACACCAGGACAAATGGTGACACCACCCTACTGCGGATGCTTGGGCAGCGTTCTGACATTTCGCCGTCGGAACGCTTGCCCAGCTGCGCTGGTCTCGCCTCTTCACAAACAGTTGGAACAGAGCCGCATATTCCTTTTGGGCTCTCAGTAGGAAGGGCCCTAAATTTTTGTTCAATTGCGGCGTTCTCTAGAGACGCCGTAATGCGGTAAGCGCAGTGTTGCATCATGGGTCCCGCACTGATGGCAGGCCGAACAAGCTAGTTGTTGTCTTTAAGTGTAGCGTACTAATTTTGCCGTAAATTGAATGAAGCGGACGAAAAGCAGCCTTTCGTCTGTAAGATCGCATCGATGGATAGCCTAATTTTTCGTCGACTTCAATTCATCTCAATTTTCGTCACAATTAGTACGCTATAGTAAAAAAAACAATTGCCATCCTTAATGCTCTTCCTGGCCTAGCTGCCTGTTTGACTCATTCTCTTTGCAATTAAGAACACAGGCCAATGAAAGACCCTAGTTTCCATAGGTTCGCATTCCCCTCAATCTCCCTCGCTCTCTTTCAAGCCACGAGTTTGCGAGGTTAAACACTGTTTTATTATTCTAATTAATTGCACGTGAAAAAAATGTTCTTCCTTGCTTAAATAATCTGCAGTGGCTTAGCTCGGCTATGCGAGGATATACGCGTACGTAGCGTTAGCAAAGGTTCAGCTGATTACTCTGAGCTTTCCAGATTGTCTAGGATTGGCTTGATTGGCATGCTTACTGCTGCTTCAATGGCACACACACGGTATACGTATTATGTGGCACGAGCATATTTATTTTTGCTCAACGCCAGGTTGCTTCTTCATTCTTCGTACGCTGAACCGCTAATTGCCAGGCAACTATTTCGGGATCTGATAACATAAGCTTGTCGGCTCTTCTGCGCCGTTGAGCAGCATTTGCGCTCTCCTTCTCCATGGCGTGACCCACCTGCCAACGCCAGCCAGAGGCGCCATCCAGCGGCACCAGCGCATTGTCAGACGGTGACTGCACAGCGAAGGCGAATAGCTGTGCGCGCCATGGCTACGACGTCACCCCTCTCGAATGCGCAGAGCAGCAGCGGAGAGCCGCGCGCGGCGGTGGCGGAGTGCGCGTGAGAGGCCGGCTCCGCACTGATCCTCGCGCATGCGCAGCACGGCTCATGATGATTCACGCGAAATCGGCTCCGGCTAGGCAAGTGTAGCTAACGCTACAAAACGTCGTAGTAATTCATTTAAATATGCTTTCTCTCTTACGTCATACTCATGGTTTAATAATTCTTTTATTCCTGGTGTATTCCCTGATGTTTTCTTAATACAAAACATCTTGGATTTGAAAACAAATACGAAAGACCGTGGAGGAGTCAGGTAGCATTCTCAAAGTGCCAGTTATTGCCGCACTGATCCTGCTTACCGCAGATGCCTGCAATTAACCTTCATGTTTGTGTATTGCCTTTCTACATGCGTTAAACTAAAGTGCACGCTGTTTTTATACATTTTCATTCATATTCTCAGGGAACCTTTGAAACACTACCTCACATAGAGCAACATCTTAATCATTTATATTCTCTAGCATTTTGCGAAAGTATCGCAAGATTATGTGCTTACACATATACTGCTTACGTTTTGCAGATTTAAGGCCGCCATGCTCTCTGTGGTTAACAAAACCCACAACAAATATAAGTCATGTCCCAGAGATGACAAACAGAACATTTTTTATGCTCTGTCCAAATGCTACCTTTGTTGGATATAATGATACTGACTGTTCCCGAACTATAATAAAATAGCTTTTCTCAAAAGGCTCAGGCCGTTATTGTGTCTTGTTTTATCAGGCAATGTGCTCTGCGAGTGTCAGTAGCACTTCATGAAACTGCGAAACGCCTAGATTGCGAGCTGCTCTCGAGACAGAGAAACTCCAGCTCCTTGTGAGGCCGGTGTTAGTGAAACTCAAAATTTCCCTGAGCTCTGGAGATTGGCTATGATTAGTTATTAAAGGAAAGCAAGAATAATTTATTTCTAAGCATGCATGCATGCATGCATGCAGTTTAATTGCATCGCTATAGCCACGCGCGGATAGTTATATCCCCGGTCCATGGTTTTTGCTCGCATGTTTTTTTTTGTTGTTTTTTTGTTTTGTTTTGTCGCCTAGTAGAGAATGGCTCATACCCACGAAGGGGATTGGAGAGCTCCCACAGTGGCTACTTTTACAGCAAAAGCTGTTATGAGATCATTTCAGCGGCCGTTTTTGGCGCCGTAGTTGTTCGCAGCCGCCGCCGCCGCTGGTGTCCGTAACCACTATCGCTCGAAATAAGAAAAAAAAACGAAATAAGAAAACAATTCCAGGAAGGAATGAGGTTTGAACCTGGGCTCTCTGCGTGGGAGCCCAGTATTCAACGTCTGAGCCATGCCGGTTTGAAACTGCTTTGCAAAAAGGTCCTACACAGGCTTCATGTCGGGAAGGAACCACATTAACATACGCAATATAGCGTGGTAGAAGAGTAAAATAACAACCGAGCATCGCACAACGCGAATTCTGTAACCAGGCGTCACACAATGCTAATTGCGCAACCAGTAGGTTGTTGAATGCTTCCAACCCATTACAAAGGGCTCCGCCATAATTCTTCACCTTCATCAGGCACAGCATCAACAAAGTGCGTATGATGCCTTACATGCGTTTAGCAGGTACCACGGCTCTTCGTAGAATGACGAAAAGGCATAGTGCCTGCTTCCCTACTTCTCAAAAATTACAATGATTTATAGCGTAGTGGGCTCCTCGCAAGTGCACTTGTATTGGTTGCCAAGGAAGCCCATAAGCGCATGATCCATTTCCTCGGGGTCTCAGTAGAGTTCTTCGCCCCACTCCCTCTCTCTCCCACGTCAACCTATGTTATGCAGCATGGTTTGAGAGGGAAATAGCGACCGGGCGTCACCCGATGCAAATTGCATAACTGGTGAGCCGTTTAAAGCTTCCAACCCGTTACAAAGGGCTGAGCCATAATTCTTCATCGTCATCAGTCGCCCCGTCAACAAAGTGCACACACTCTAAAAAAAAAGAGTCAGAAGAGGGTCATGGAACCGTGACTCTCTTCGGGGGTCCATGTGACCCCTTTTGGAAAGTACAGGCAGAGAAAAAGAGTTAGCATTTCGGAAGGAGTCACTGGACGCTCCTGAAGCGCGTTTCGATTGGCGCCCGTCATGAAAGAGCCGCTGATACGCCGTACATATAGCGCGCTTGCCCTTTGGCGCCGTTGTGGCGCCTTGCTCGCCGACGGAGACGGGGTTGGCGCCGGGGTGGCGCGCCGCTCTCCTCTCTCAGTCGTCTCAGTCTCCTCGTCTATTGGAATGCGTTGCGTGGTTGCGTTGGTTGCGCGGGTTGCGCGTATTGAAGGTTCATCAGGTTCATGTTGATGCGCGTCTTCGGTGGTGTTGACGCCGGCTCCGTGCACGAAGTGACGCTTGGAGGGCGGAATATTCATGGAGCTGCGGATACGGACACCGGCGCCAGTTAACGGTCAGTGTACTGCTTTCGTAGGTACTAATTATACAGCTTTAGCTGGGCGTGTGCAGCAGCTCTGCGGAAGTTATCTGCCAGCCATTTCCAACAGCAGCCTCTGTCGGCGGGGCTGTTGCGGATGCCCACCTAAAGCTGTCAGTTAACGAGTTGCCACCGTTATGCGCGTTGCTGTACAAGCTCCCATAAAGTGAGCGATGCAAACAATTATCAAGGGTCATTTCTTGCTGATCGCACGTTGCGTCTGCACTACTGAAGGTGCAAGAGGTCGTTTTGAGATGCACTTTAGTCTACTTCATAATAACATTTCCATCGACCTTGAGTTTGCTGCGTGCTTCCGCGCGTGGGAACGTGAAAAAAGAGCCCGTGTACAGAACGCTCAGAGGCATATATATAATAGTTTTTGTTGGCTTAAAGGCCAACTCCGGCGATTTTTTGGTCATGTCAAAGTAATGGTGCTTTTATGTTCCTGAGACGCTCCTGTTACGGGCCCGATAGCAGAAATACTCGGCAAATTGGACAATAATTTCAAATAAGCAAAAAAGCGCAACACCGAAACCGAAACGCAACCGAGTGTACTGTCTACGTATGACGTAGACGTTGTTACGAACGAACCGGAAGTCGTGCAAGGCATGCCGGTCACGCCGACGCGGAGTATGGAAACTGTGACAGCCGGAACGACCAGCGAAGCGCCGGCCAAACCAACGCTGTCTGTCGCCTTGTGCACAGCAGACGCTCGCTGTAGGCCTGACTGGCTGCCCAGGCGGCGCTGCGAAAACGGTGCTAAAAAGCGCCCCCTACGACAAGTTCTTTGGTTTCGAGTAGTCAGACAGGCGGCCGCATGCAGCACTAAGCTCAGATGCGCAATGGAGCCGCCGCTGTCGGTTGTGCTGCGCTTTGGATCTCGGCCAATTTCTGGCGTGGCTGAGTTCTTCAGGCCAAGCAATCTGCATAAATGCAAGAAGCTCGTCAACGTTAAGTATGTTTACGACGTGCAGGAGAGTGAAGGAACCATTTCGGCGCGCTGCAACTCGCAAGTGCAGCGAATCTCATACGACGTTGAACTCGAGTTAAGTTTTACGAGGCATGCTCGCGCGATTAACGACAGTGCATAAACGAAAAGATTGCTGTTAAGAAAGCCGACATGATTTGCATTACACGACGAAACGGAATCAAGAAAGGTGCAGTGACGAAGGCTAGCCGTCGGCGGCCCGAATGAGCGCATTCGCGTCGTGTGCCGTTTTCTGCCGCATCAGCGTGCGGTGGCGGTCGAGGAGCGACGGCGCGCAATGTTTACAGCCGGCCGCTGGAAGCAGCCGGCTGTCTCGTTTCGCACGAAATGCCGGCTGCATATCCTCGTGATCGCCGTCGGCAGCCACGGCGTGCCGTCTGGACTGCACACAGGGAATATATACATATATAAACGCGTGCACTCGCGTACGAAAAGTAATCAGCACGTTACGTTGCAAACCACGTTTTACTCGCGTACTCACTTCACGCGTCGGACGGCACGTATCCAGCGGTTCCGTTGCTCCACTTCGTACGGCTCTCAGGGGAACCAGTAAAACCGCACATTAGGATCCTTACCCCCATGTTCGAGGCAATTAACCACGCAACAATAACGGCGGCGACCGCGCTTCGAGACCGCGCGCTGCTCAGAACCGTCGCCCAGACCACCTGCTTTCGGCACGGTTTGTTGAAGCAGGGATCGCTCGTCAAACATGTCAGACTCTGCAGGCATAGCGGACAAGTTCCTGCGTACGTTTTAAGCACTTTTTGAGCCTGAAAACTAGGCGCAAAATTAAGTAAAACGCTTAAAGCAACTGAGAACTGCGTAACTCGCCGGTCGGCGTCCATTTTTGACTACCCAAGCAACTTCGGCGCACGCCACCAGGCTCCGCCACAGTACTCAAAACTCCAGCGCGTCAGCCCTGTAGCGGCCTAAGCGCCGAAGTTAGCGGTGCCCTCGGCTGCGTTACTTTTGCCGCCTTGCCAGTACTGACGTCACAGACGCAATGTTGCCAATAATTGTGGGAACCCAGGAGGGCGTTTGCAGACAATCTTTAAAATTCATTTGCAAACAATCTGCGCATGTATCAAGCCTGCAATTTGGCATAAATGACGGAAACGTGCAAAGGAACGTACCCAGCGAATTTCACTGAAATCCATCGACCTCGAAAAATCGCCGGAGTTGGCCTTTAACGACGGTAGTTTGAGGTGCAGATATAGTACGGTGGCTTCCAGAACGCATAGAGTTAATATACTGATTCTAGAGGAAAAGCTGGGCCGCGAGACCTATAACCACAAGAACGCTGACATCTTGGAACGTTGTCATTCTTGCCATCACATATGAATCCTAAAGAAGCATCTGCACAATTAAAAACTTGCGCATATTGTTTTGTGCTTATTTTGAATACTTCTACGAAAGAATACGACGGCTATTTATGCAATTTACTGCGCGCGGAAAGGAGCGTTTGCAGGGTGGTTAACTAGATGGCACCACCATATCAACACTCGCGAGTACGCGAGTGTGTGCTTGCCGCCGACTGCGCCGGTTTGCGCGTCGTGTTAAAGCCCCTGAAACTTCTTTCGCGTCGTGTATCTCGTAGTTGTCATAGTGTCCCGTTGTGTGCGTTTTCTGTCGCCGCATACCACTCGACTTCATGTGACAGCATCTTTTTCTTTCGAGCTGGAAACTTCAGTGCATCAGTGCAAACCAGGACGGACGGCAAAGAAGAGATGAGACAAGCCCTGAAAGTTATGTGCGAACTAGTCGCAACCGATTTTTTTTAGACTTTTTAACGGCGATAAAGCTTCGTGGGCCATGTAACTTTAGTTTCGATTGAAGCTTTCGGGAGATGTCTCACTCACATTCGCCGCTGCAAGCTGCAATCGACATTTTTCTGCTTTACGGCTCTCTGCGCTGAAGTACGGCAGCAATTAGCTGAAAAAGAACGTGGATACAGGTGTCTCGCCATTGCAAGTCGAATCAGCGCGCGACCACGGCCTACGGACTTTGCTTCGAGCTGCGAATCTGTCGAGTGACCTTTGTGCCAGCGAACGGAGAAACTTTGGTAGAGAGTGCCTAGTAAAAACCATGCCCAAACAGGTGGAAATTTTAACTGTTGTCAACCGGACCAGCTGCACAGACAACCGTACACTAACACACGGCTTCACGCATCAAAACACAGCTGATGTTCTCTGAACAGCGCGTAGCTGACTTAGGTTGGTAGATGAAAACTGATTACTACCGTCAAATATAGCGAGCGTCTCAGGGTCTGGCAACGCTGGCAACGATCGTTTTGTTCCATCATGGCGGAACACATGTGGTTATAGGTTTCAATGCATGGGCCCTATGGCGAGCTTTTCCTCTAGAGTCAGTATATTAACTCTATGCCAGAACGTATGCGGTAGTGATTCAAGTTGGACACGCCTCGCCTGTAAGGCAAAAATGCTAGACTTTCGACGGCGCCCTTTGTTGCGGCCGCCGCCCTGCACTTTTTTCCTTCGCTTCTGTTTGCTGTTTTCATGGTTTGCCAGCATCTGCGATGGCGCTTTAACAGAATCAATGAGTGTACGTGATTGTGGGAGTTATGTGTGCTATTTCTAGCACATGACATGTCTGATCTCGACGTAGACGGCGTCGCACGCGCTGGGTGTCGTTCGGGCCCTCGTACTCGCATGTGTTTATATGACTATGGGTTACGTTTGTAAAACATGCGGTCAGCAATCACTCACGGCGTGCCCCTGACTGCCGGAGGATGTGCTTGGGTGTCGGGGTAAGCCGGCGCAAAACCGTGTTTGTTCTGAAACTAAATTTTGAAGCGATTTCTCAGAAAAGAATTGCTTTCATTCGTGTATAGCGAGTGCCTATTGCGAGACGAGGTTCCCGCTGCCTTTTACGTGAAAATTTGTTTTCGTTGCGAAATTTGAACTAAACACTCGCGGAAGATGTGTGTACAATAACGGTGTGTTGAACAAACGGTGGTTTTAAATACAAATAATATGTGTGTTTTGGTTATTCCCCGAATCCCGGATCACTTCTCCCGCCTCTTCGCTCCAGTTGACAGCCACACTCGGGGAAACGAAGGTACCGCTCTGGTCTGGCGCCTCACCGCTCGTGATGGGAAAATCAACAGCGGCGTTCGCCCTGTCAACGAGGCAGTCGGTCCTACATTTCCTTTGGTTGGACAAGACGGCGTAGGAAAAGAGGTGAGTGGCACCCACGCAAAGGAGCCTAAACCAATTTCGTTTGTTGTTTAAAAGAGGCTCACATCATCTTGTGCTGCAAGTTTGTCGCCAAGTGACGTGTTACAAAAGGTACTATTTGCAAGTTGTGTTTTACACGATAACGGCAAAAAACTTGGTTCCTTACCATACGTGTTTGAATTTGTTGTTTTGTTGTGAGCGTTGATTGTGTCTATGTGAACCACTTATTTTGTAGGTTTTGCAAACCTTTACTGCAATTTCATTTTCTCATCATAATATCACGTTCTGCTTTTCAGATACCGTTTTTCATGGCGCTCACGCTGAACAGGAGCGACAACCTAGCAAGCCACAAGTCTGATGCCTCCAGCCGTCACCACTTTTTGATTTATTCTTAATCATAAGGAATAAAGATTGAAACATGATGCCCATTTCTGCAGTTTATTTCGCACTATATGACACTATGCACATCAGTCACACATTTTAGTTGGCTATACTCATAGAAGCACCTAAATGAGGAATACCCAAACTTCTTAATTGAAAATCAAAGACCATCTTTTCGCGCTTTCTATATAACTTTGCTGGAAAATATGTGTTGTTTTGACGAGTTTTATTAAAATAATGCTAAGACTGAACTATACTTTTTTTTTTGCAGTCGCTGGGCAGAACGGCAAGTATTATTTTTTTTTTCAGTTTCAGTTTCAGTTTATTCATTCAAAATACAGAATTAGTAGATAGTAGTATGCAGACGAGGGTCCCAAAGTCAAGCGACTGCAGTGGGACCCTCGGTCATTGGACATGCTTAAAACGAATACTCTACTATTTTCAACAGTAGTCGCGCAAAAGTAGAGCAAGGGTCAAATGAGTAGCTCAAAATACTTGTGGAGTCGCTTGACGCTTCGGTGTGGCTCACTTGACCCCCGTAGGAGGTTTACCGGCAAGAGTCGTCTGACTCCCTATAAGTGGTAACGTGATCCTTCGTAGGAGAGTCTTTCCATTCTTCCTAGAGGGTCAGGGGACTCTCCTAGAGCGAGCCGACCCTGATCCACCAAGAGAGTCATCGTGACTATTTAAAGAGAGTCCTATACGTGGCAAGTCAGAACTCTGCGAAAAGAGTCACGCATACTCTTTTTTTTCTTAGTGCATAATGCCTTGCAGACGTATAGCTGGTGCCTCGCTTCTCCGCAGAATGACAAATAATGGCTTAGTAGGTGCTTCCCAACTTCACAAAAATTGTTATTTATGGCATATTGGGTACCTTGCTAGTGTACCTGTTATAGTAGCCCCAAGAGAGCTTACAACGGGCTCCAAAAACGCCGCTCTTCCCACTTACGCTGTGACTGTGCTGCGGTTTCAACGCAGGCCTGGCGTTTTTTGTTGCTAAGCTTCCCTTTGTTACTTGTCTGTGCAAGTAAATACCTTGGTCAGTGATGCAGTTTTCATGCTTGAGGGTAAAATTGGTGGTGGAACAGAGTATGTGCCATTCCTACACCTTCAGCAAAACAGTCAAAGTCAAGAGTTCCATCATTCCAATAATTATCGGCCGTTCAAAACTATTCCGTATGTAGGGAGTAAGAATATCATATGCCGCAGTGGGCCACTACCTTAGCTGAAAGAGGCGAGTGCGAGCTGTTGGCGCTTGGACTGTCATTCTTGTGTCAGTTTTCGCCGTCCGCCTTCAACGTCCGTAAACCGTCTTCGCAAGTGTTACCTGTCGCCGATAAACCTCGTTCCAGAGTCGCGGAGGTGCTGGGTACGCAAGAAGGAACTCTGAAGTAGGAGATTGCCCTCTCCCCCAGTAAGGGCCGAAAAAACCACACAGCAAGGCATGGCCTAACCTTTGGTAGTCATCGTGTACACTGCGCTACGCTTGCGCGATCCACCTTTCTTTGACTGCACCGATGAACAAGACGTCGCATTTGCTGTCGAGATTTGAAATGGTGGGCGCGAGCAACAAGTGGGGCGATCCGTCGAAACTTCAATATGTGTCCCTCTAGCTGAAAGATGTCGAAAGCCTCTGGTTTCAGAACTACCAGTGGGAATTCACTACTTGGAGTGCTTTTAAGCAACGCATTTCCGATGTGTTCGGTCACCAATAGGTACGCAAGCTCTCTGCTGAACAGCGCCTGCCGGGGTGTGTACATCTGCAGCGAGAAGGCTTCACAAGTTACATCGAAGACGTACTCGACTTGTGGAAGTGCCTTAACGTTTCGATGAGTGAAAGAGACAAGATTAAACACATCTTGAAGGAGTTAGATGACGACGCCTTTCAGATGTGGCTGGCCAAGGGCCGCAGACCATGTCTGAAGTCGCCACCCTGCGCCAGAGTTTCGACGAAGTGCGGAAACAATAGGTCTTGGGGCGGCAAGCAGCGGCAACAAAGGAATCTCTCGCGGCGTTGACCCTCGGTGGTGAGCACAACACGCTGCTGTCGGTAATCAAACGGTATGTTCGTGAAGAATTCGCTCGAGAACTCTGATGCGTGTCATCTTTACCGACACGCAGAACACGCTATTCATCAACTCGCGCCCGCCATCAGCTGATACAGGAGCGAGCCTCCGAGGCACTGCCATCTGCTTCTCAACCAACACCTGTTGTCGTCCCACTGAGTTACGTGGTTGTTGCCGCCACTCCACCGCGACATCTACGTGTCGACCCCCCAACTTGTTCGAGCACCAACGACGCCATTTCCGGGTACGCCTAAGTGCTATAACGGAAACCCTCGGCGCACACTTGACAATCGCTCAATCTGCTACGTATGCAGGTATCTAGGCCATATCGCGCGCTACTGTCGGGGGCGCATCGCAGCAACCCCGGCTGCACTGAGATACTCCGGCTACTCTTTCGTGGTCCCGTACGACGCGCAACGAGAACTACCACCACAGCGCAGGGGCGTAGGCAGAACTTTTTTTTTTGGGGGGGGGGGAGGGGGGGGCACGTCCTTGATTTGAAGAGGAGGCCGGGCAGGCAGATGTGTTCAAGAGTCAGTTGGGCTCTCTACGCCGTAGTAAAAAAATATCTCGGGGGGGGGGGGGCACGCGCTACGCCACTGGCTACGCCACTGCCTGAGCGTGACCGACCACCAGCTGAACGTGACCTGCTACCAGCCGAGCAAGACCGCCAACCTGCTCCCGAGTACCGCCCTTCGCTTTCCGTCGCTCACCCAGACCCCAGCGCCATTCTCTGTCACCCCTGTGACAGAGAATGGCGCCAGGGTGAGGGTGAGCGACGAGCGACCGAAAACTGACTGCCGCACCTCCGGAGGCACGTGCTGCGTCGTCGTCGTATTGTACAAGTCCCACACCAATGTGTTGTCGAAGGTTTACGAACTCTCGCTCTTGTTGACACTGGTGCTGCTGTATATGTGATGAGGCGAAAACTGCCGCTCTATAAAATTAGCGACGCCGCCTTCCGAGCTTTCCCTGAGTATGTTTTGTATAACGTATACTTTCTCATGTTGGCGATGTGTTCTCATGACGTGATACTGGGATGGGATTTCTTGTCGCGCCACCACAGCATCATTGACCGCTCTCACGCTCGGGTGGAACTTTTGTTGTTTTCCAATGCCCCGTCCACTGACACCGAACGACCTCGCGTGGGCAAGCTCCTTGTTGCCGTCATTGTCCCTGCCCGTCGCACTGAATTTTGTGGCTCTACCGTTGTGTTCACGCCATGCATTGTTTTCAGTCGCCGCCATGGTACGTCTATGCCATATGCCGTTTCGCCACCTCACCAAAATGCGACTGAAATTGTCGTTTGCAACCCCTAGCTTATGGCCTCACCCCTTGCACACTTTTGAGACTCTTGGCCACGTTCACCCTGTTGACGAAAGTGTTATAGTGCCATTGAACCCCACGAAACTGGACAAAAGCTTTATTTGAAAGCTGTCACACCTCATTTTACGCTGGATGACCTCTCCTCGGATATATTCAACCACTCCATCAACAGCAAGCTTCCTCCGGATCAACGGGAACAGCTTATCACCCTTCTGCATGAATTGGAGATACGTTCGACCCTCCGCAGATTGCATTGAGTCAAACGAACACAGTTGATCACACAATCAACACTGGAACTCACCCTCCTTAGAAGCAGCGCCCCTACCAGGTGTCACCGAAGGACCGTAGTATGATGGCAGAGCAAGCCGATGACATGCTTCAGCGCGGTGTCATCACGCCTTCTTCTAGCCCCTGGCTTCCCCTGCTGTACTGATAAGGAAGAAAGACGGTTCGACTAAATTTTGTGTGGACTACGGATGACCGAAGCAAATCACGCTGAAAGATCTTTACCCTCTTCCCCGCATCGACAACGCCATCGATTGCTTAGAAGGTACGGAATTTTTTTCGCACTGGTCTTACATTCGGGTTACTAGCAGTTCCCGATGGCAGAGTGTGACCTACCCAAGGCAGCGTTCATTACACCAGACGGCCTATGCGAATTCACGGTAATGCCATTCGGTCTGAGAAATGCGCCTGCAACGCTTGAACGGATCATGAACAGCCATTAATGCGGCCTTAAATGACAACTATGCTTATGTTAGCTTGATGATATTGTCTTTTCCCCAGATTTCCCTACACACGTCGACCTTTTGCGCATCACTCTTCAGTGCATTACTAAGGCAAACATTCAGCTTAATCTGAAGAAGTGCCACTTCGGGGCTCGCCAACACACTACAGTTGACCATGTTGTGTCAAGGTATCGAATTCTCTCGGACCCGGGCAAACTCCCTGCAATAGCCGAGTTTTCGAAGCCGACTTCACTTAAAGAACTACGGAGCTCCATCGGGTCATGCTCATATTTTAGTCGTTTCGTCTGTTAATTTCCATCATCGATAATAGCGCCACGTACGCAACAACTGGCTGGCCCTGCTAATCTTTCTAATTGCACCCCAGCATGTGACGACGCCTTCCGTACACTGAGCTGCCTGCCTACGTCACCACCAATTCTGCGCCGTTATAACCGAACTGCTCAGACTGAAGTGCACAAAGGCGCTAGTAGCGTTGGTCTTGGCGCGGTACTCGCGCAATGTAAGCCCGACATTCCAGAGTACCTCGTTGCATATGCCAGCCGCGCACGCACAAAAGCGGAGGTCAATTACTCAGTCACTGAGAAAGAGTGCCTCGCAATTGTTTGGGCATTAAGCAACTTTCCTCCTTACTTGCACGAACAGTTTCGACGTCGTAACCGACCACCACGCCCTTTGTTAGTTGGCTTAGCTAAAGAATCCTTCAGG
This sequence comes from Rhipicephalus sanguineus, assembly GCF_013339695.2. Lineage (NCBI taxonomy): Eukaryota > Metazoa > Arthropoda > Arachnida > Ixodida > Ixodidae > Rhipicephalus > Rhipicephalus sanguineus. Next base: position 446,672 of record NC_051182.1, on the reverse strand, counting down.
TTGCCGCGGAAGTTCAGCTCTTCGCTTACAAAAATTTGGCATTCGCGTCATTTTTTTTATTAAGTGTGTTTAAGGAGAGGTTGGTGCCTATACATGGCTCCAGCTACTCCTAGTCCCTTACCTATTAATTAGCGTCACAAACTTATAAATAACGGTAGACTAAATCACGGCAATGTCCTTTTAAAAGGAATGTTCACACGTCATGAATAATGTCCACGTGATGACAACAATGTTCACACACAAGAATCGTTCGCACTTTGCCGAAGAGTTCAACTCACAGTTCTTTGTAAAATGTGATGACATCACACAAAAGTCACTGGGCATTGCCCACGCTTTAAACACAGCTGTCTTGAATCACAAGAGGCAACGCGAAACATGTGACCAGAAGTATCTCAATGTGAAGAATAATTACAAGTGTGAGTCAATATCTTCTTGATATTCCCGACTCTTCTAAAAACTGTACTAGGGCGCGTGCAGCAATGTTTTGAAGAGTTTCTATTGGCCATGGACCCAATACTTTTGCTAATGATAGTGACCGTCTGTCCAATCTGTTTATTTTCTGTAAGAGATTTTTACGGGGAACAGCATAATTTTTGCAGTGTAGAAGGAGGTGTTCTATGTCTTCTTCTGCCTCTTCACGTGTACATGTAGCGCAGCTAGTTTTTCTTATCTTATATAGGAAGCTCTTAGTGTAGGCAGTTCCTAGACGAAGTCTGTGAATTACTGTGTCTACAGAACGGCTAATTTTAATCGGAATATGATTGTGAGAGTGCGTCTGCGTCAGAATGTCTTCGTCCGAGTGGTAGATGATGCGAATGAGTTTTTGAAAAGCAGAGGAATGATTCTCTCACATGACAAAACAGCTGTACTACCTTTTACGAGGAAGTTCCTCGAAAGATTTAAGCTCGAGATAGACTCCCAGCGTTTACAACTTGTGCGACAGCACATGTTTTTGGGTGTTATTTTGGACAGGAGGCTCTCATGGGCTCCGCAAATAAAAGCATTAGAGGAGAAAGTCAATTCCTTAGTCAACGTTCTTCGTCGAACGTCCACTAAGGAATTGACTTTCTGAGTCTGTGCTTCTGTTGCTTCTGTGCTCCTCTCATAGATTCACGGGTACGACGTCGTTGGCGTAGGGCTTCCACCGCTTCGGGTTGTTCTCGCAGCCACCGTTGCTTTTGCCGTTCCGTAGCATTCTCTCGTTGTACACACTCGGGGTCGTCTTCGGCTAGCCACCGTCATTTGGCAGCCTCATCTTGGGCCGACTGTTGCCTTCTTCATTTTTAGTGAGCCGGTGGTGAGTAGTGTGATTTCCCCAACTTCTGTGGCACATACCCCTGGTGATAACCAGTTCTTAGTAGAACTGTTGCCTTCTTCATTTTTACTGTACCAGCGGTGAGTAGTGGGATTTACCCAGTTTTTGTGGCATATGCCCCTTTTGTGATGATGATAGTTTTCTCCGGTCATACGTTTTCCCTCGAGCTTTAACAGTTTCGCTGTTAATGTATATTACTATCAAAGAAAAATAACCGTGAAAAAATTTTTGCCTAAGCACGTTGTCGGCGATATGAATGCGCAACCCATCTGACCTCTGACCACTCTTCTGACTCATCGCTCCGCAATGAGAAGCGTTAAATCACTCCGCCACAAACCCACTCATTTCCCGGCAACCTATATATACACACCATTTGTCACTTGTGGTGCCCAGATCTCTGAGGTGAATCAGCGTGGCCAGGCTTGTTAACTATCGCCTTCGAAATGGCCCAAACGACCAATGGGCGAGCTTTAAAGGGCGTCGTTTCACCCGTGATGCTGCGCGCCCCCGGCTCCGTACTTTGACCTCGAGGACGTTGTCGCCTGTACTGGCGCGCTTATCTCTAGAGGGGTGTTTAGCATTCAGAAAGGTGGTGCATGTAAATACGGATACGAGAAGGAACTCACGACACCACAAACGCAGGCGTTTGTGGCGTGTTTGTCTTGTGTCCGTGTTTGCACGCCCAGTCATTTAGAGTGAATACTTGCCAACTAGCTCAGCTCATTATTATTCTCAGGTGGTTTAGCAGATTGCTAGCAACTTTGTACGCGTTGTGCTATTGCCGCAAAGTTCGCGTTGCAGCTATAGAATGCACGAAGGACACATCTCTACCTGCAGTGGTCGTGTTTGCTTAAGCAGTTAGCTGCTGGGCTTTCTACGTATGAAAACTCAGTTTGCTGCTATCGCGTTCATTGCTTCGTCCTTTCGGCGAAACTGCGAATTTCTCCTTGTACAAGCCTGCAACTTTTACATTTCTGCTATACTACATCCGCGGAAAAACGGGGGATGGGGGTACGTTTCTTAGGTTTAGGAATTGCCTAACGCACCTGCTGTGCGTATTCATTAGGAGTGCGCATATATATGACTACTTTCAACAAGGGATTGAGTTAAAGTGAATATTTTAAGGGTATGGTCATTGCTCGATTATGTCTTGGAATCGAACAGTGACTATTGCAGCATCAGCATAATTTCTAATACTTCCTTTGTGCACTGTTGAACAAGAAATGAGAACAAAATGCGACTTTTCACCCGAACCACAGTTGCCACTGCGCAACGAAGGCAAGCAGAATATGGCTCAACAAAATAAGTCAAAAGAATTGCTTCTGGGTTGCGTAGTCCGGCTGTGGGTATTATTCTGTATTATTATCTTGTGCAAAACTTGGTCTACATTACAGTTTTTAAAACAGGAATAAAAAAGTAACTCATGTTTCCATAGATGCACTAAGAATACTGGTACCATATGATATAAGAATGCGAGGAAAACAAGTGCTTCATATTTCACAGATTTTTTCGCTACTGAGACGTGTGATCAGGACGGCATACACAGGTATATTTGGGGCGCAATGTGACGTAGCACCTCCGATAGGAGTTTGCAACTGCGTATTCTCCAAACGACCCCGACTTTGCGAACAATATTCTTAGTCGCTATGATTTCAACGAAGCAAGATTTAATTGTTCAGTGCACTGACACAAGCTTTCTATTGTGTTGAATATCAGCAGATATTTCTCTTTTTTATATTAAGGGTGGAAAGGCTACAGATTGTTACCAAATTCTTGGAAAATGTTTGTTTTCGATTCGAATTCGATTCATCTTCAGAACCTGGCATTGGCGCACCTGCAATGTTAAAGTTTTGAAATACTTCTTTTGACCTACACATTTCTCCACTGAAGTCATACAACTAATCGTTGAAACATTGTTGAACTGAAATCGGCTCGGGCATAGTGACAGTAGCATGACGCGACAAATGTGTATTTCTCAACTTTCGTCAAAATGAAATAGTAAACCGCGTAAATCTGACGCAGAGCCTTTTTTATTCATGCACACCAATTCATTTGCTTTTTATGATTTGCTGATGAGCTACTTTGGCACAAACTATACGCCAATAATGTCTTTCTGTGGCACACACTATATTTCGTTATTGAGAACTAACAGACAATTATCCCAATAAATGCATAAGGAATGCTATTTGTAGTAAATATGATTAAATTTGAAGAAAGTGAAGCGGACTAAAAGATAACTTGTCGCCGGCAGAGCTTGAAACTGCAACCTTCGAAAAATGTGTCTGGTACTCTACCGATTGAGCTACGGCACCGGTCATCCTCTTGTCCACTTTATTGGGTGTATCTGTGCATTTTAGCCAGGCAGTGCTTGTCGGCGCAGCGAGGGTTGACAGGTTTGGCTACATTGCGCCACTTTGGCTACTTCTTTAGGCAGGTGGCGGCATAAGAGAAGTCTTGGATACTTGGGTACTTTTTGGCTAGGGTTAGTTCTCCCATTTTTTACCAAAATATACGCACGTGGTGACGTCGCAGCCGCCGGCGTTCGAGTGTGTTGAGTGAAAACATGGCAGAAATGTCGAGTTTTAACCTCCGAAAATTGTATTTCACTGCTGTTTAACAGGAAAACGCATTCGGCACCCTGGCTGGGGCTCTGGTAGAACTTTCTCTAATGGCCTCAGTTTCCAAGACAACCTTTGCGGAATGCTATTTTCAACTGTAATTGGAAGCAAACGACGAACAAGACAACCAAGAGTCCTCCGCATAAGGATGAAGAAAAAACTATGAGGGAGCGTCGCATGACAGTCGTTAACCCTGATCATAAAAATTAAGAAAGAAATAGGCTCTGGTCACGTGAAAGGCAAGCGCTAGTTTATTGCTCGGCTCGCTTTCACAGCGTCTGCTACGAGTGCGGCGGGGGCCTAGTTCTACCCAGGAGGCACCGCGCACTAGCCGGGAAGGGTAGCGTCAGGGGAGGTTAGATTGCCAATGCTCCCGGAATCAGGTGACGCTCCCGTCCACTTTTTGCTGTCACTGTGGCTCCACATTCCGCAATGACGGCGCCGCGCACTCAACTGCATTAAAAATCGGAAGCCTGACGAACTGCTTGTGTGAATAACGATAAGTTCGCACTACTGCTCCAGAATATAAAAATTCAGCAATCGCGGTTTTGTGTCTACTCATGCCGCATTTATATTTCTTACCGTCCAAAGGCTGTTACTTCAGGTCCTTCTGAAAACTAACGCTAGTCGCCTGAAGAGCGCCTTACTTGAAGCAATGCAAGATATATATTTCGCCATTCCGCTCAAAGTATCGCTTTTCGGTGGATGCTAGATGCTAGAAACCCGTCTACCTAGATTTAGGTGCACGTCAAAGATACCTGATGTTCAAAATCGGTGAACGCGGTTCGATGAATGCAAGATGCTAGAAACATGTATACTTAGATTTAGGTGCCAGGGTTGGCAGTATCGCGATAGTAATTCAGAGATACTTTTGAGTATTTGTATTACTGTATTACATTTTTAAAATGTTTGTATTCCAGTAGTGAAATACCTTTACGATGTATCGATTGTATCACGATACTATGCAAGACATGGGTATCTCGTTACTTTTTTATTTTGTCGGAAATGTGCTGAGGCGTGCTTCCAAGAAGGAAACACGCCTTTTTGTTTGTTGGGTGGACAAGCAAAGGTACGCCGCCGGTCGGGAAGGGCGGCGATGGTTTTCCCTCAAGCACAGTATGGCCAGCGTGCGACCCCACTAACCGCAGAAACGCGGAAAATGTATTGTCGGGCTCTGCCGACTAAAGTCGTTGACTTTCAAGGTTAGTGCAGCACGCCTAATTTTTTTTCGCGTCACAAGCCGTTACTTCGTGACCCCCCGCAAGGATACCGCCTTGAAACAGAGGTGTTGCAATGCTTCGCGCGCGTTCAGTTCTCAAAGCGGCGACACTTCCAAAATTAGTTCCCGTAGTGCCGGCGGAAGTGACTAGAAGATGGTTATGTTTGTCACACTTTGAGCCACACCTGGAGCCTGTCAGGGTGGGTTCCTAATGGATTTATAAGTGTGAAACGGTCCTTTGTGGTATCAGGCTCCCCCACCACTGGAGCCGACTTCGCCTATTGCGGCTTGCTCAAATCGTCTTGTGCTCTCATCGCAAGTATTGTGCTCTCACCGCAAGTTTGCGTTGAGAGCACGAAGGTCGCTTCACCCAAAGCAGCAGCCGCTTTTGCGAAAGGAGCACGCTGCTCACGCAAAAATAAGCTACAACTGCTCATTCTATGTATGTTCGCGCTCATTCTATGTATGTTCGTTCCGTGGGTCGTTTCTGCTTGAGCAGAGCGTTGCAAATTTCGGACTGCTTGCCGTTTCTCGCGTGACATTACAATTTGTTGCTGTAGCATTCAGTCCTTCGCCCTTGGGGCGAAAGAATGGCCAACAAACGCTCAACTACGTCTGTGAAGACACGTTTCACTTTCATGTTATACAGATTCCTATGACAGAGAGATCAGCCATGTTTATTTATTAAACCTTTCTGTTTCTTGGGGGTTTCTAACAAACGGCCTTGTCCTTGTTCCTGCTCTCGGAGGCTCTGCCGTAGAGAGCAGCCAAAAATCATAACCAAGGACCTCTGTCCCAGAGACCTAACGTAGCATAACTGCAGCCAAATCTTTTTATTGGCTAACCTTCCGTTTTCTCTGTTGCACAGATTTCACGAAAAAAGAAAGTATGAGCTAGACACTGTACTCAACTTGAACTTACCGTTTCATAGTGAGCTGGTCCTTGCGAGTAGAAAGCTGCAGAGGACAAATACCTTGCTGTCGTGTTTATTGAGAAATAAATTAATCAGAAAATGTCGCCGCGTTGGCCAAGCGGTTACAGAGCTTGGATGCTGTCGCGAGACGCGCGGGTTCGATCGCGGTCGTTGCAATCAATTTGATGGAGGCGAAACGCTAGAACGCCCTGTACTGTGAGATTTCACTGCACGTTCAAGAACCCCAGGTTCTCGAATTATCCGGAGCCCTCCGCCATGACTAGTCACGTGGCTAAAATCACGTACCAACTAGTCACGTGACGTGTTCCCTAGGTAATCAACGTAAGAGCTAGCCACGTGAATAAAATCATGTAACTTCACACAACTATTTATGTGGCAGAAATCGCGCAACAAATGGTCACATGACTAAAAATCACGTAACTAGCCACGTGACTAAAATCACGTAACAAATAGTAGCGTGACATGTTCCCGCCACAACCGTGCTAAACCTAGTACCGTGATATGTACCAGCCAAAACCTTATGACAAGTGCGTAGAGAGGTGAACCGACCGAAATTGAATCGCCAAAACTAGCCAAATGTAGTATTTATAGCAAAAACCCAGCATCTCTAGCCAAAGCTTGTCATTACTAGCAAAACTTAGCTAGGTGGAACACTAGCTCCACGGTTGGTTCCAGTCTTGGGCCACTACTGCAAGCTGAACTCTTTTTCATGTATTATATTGCAAGAAACAAACTTCTTTGAATGCCGGAGAAAGAAGGTGGACACTGTGCGGGCATGCAACAAAATTTCCGAGCTTCTTGACTTCCAGGCTATTTCAACAAGCGACCTTGTGGGAACAATATAAATAGAAGTAGGCATGTTTAATCGCCTATTTGCACACAACGCGCACTTTCGGCCCTAGCAAAGCTTGTATAAAGGCGGCGCGAAAGAGGCTCTTCTCTTGCTTCTTTACACTCTTTTGGGGAGCTGGCATTACTTGCAGCAAGAAATGAAGCTACTTCTATCTGCTCTTCTCACATTTTGTGCATGTGCATTTTTCAACACCTGTAAGTGCTGCACGCTCTGCTTTATTGGACTAGTACACCATAGGTTTTTGACATTATTACAGTTGTCCCAGAAGTGATGCTTTTTCGTTCTTCATCTTTTGAATAATTAAATGAATGTAGGCCATAGTGCGTGGCAGGAGAGACTTATATGCGTTATTTATGATATCATTGCTTTTGTTCGTTAAAACGCGAATGCGTGATGACAAGGCGTGTAGGTGTAGAAACGAACTCAACAGCGCCAGAAGGTACCGTGCAGTGAGATTTTTAGGGTCCTGGCGCCAGCAACGTAGCTTAACTTGACCTGAAACAAATTTCTATTTCGATTTCTGCAAGCTCACTCTGCTTATTTCATGTAAATTACGTTGCATTGTGCGCATTTACGCGTACGGAAAAAAAAGCGCTGTATCTTTATTCTGTATTAATACCGATCACTCTCTGGCCCGTGTGTGTCCCTCGGCTAGGAATGCCTATATTGCATATATGCTAATGGATGCTGGGGAGCCCCTTGGATGCCACAGGGAAGGCAACGGAAATGCACAGAAGAATGTGAGCCGAGGCTGTACCGATGTCGGCTTCATTCTAAAAACACGATGAACGTTTCTGGGACTATATTACTTACTCGTCGATATTTCTTGAAACATAGTTACTACAGGAAGAAATCTAACGCACTAAAAGGCTAAGAAGGGACAATTTTAACTACCATAATCTATTAAAGAACTGCAAAGAAGCCACCGTATGATATAATAAATGCGCAGGCTGTTTCCCAATCGAATGTACAGTAAAGTATAAAATACAACTTAAAAAAGGACACAAAGCATGATAAGCCCTCTTAACATGCCATGACAAGTCATTGATTGCCAGATTCTTCTCAAGATAAAAGACTCATTTACGAGTGAGTGTAAGAGGTGGAGCGTTTACACATTCTTCAGCAGTTTTTAAGACGCTAGACGCCTAAAATATCTGCCTATTTACCTGCCTGGCAAACCATGTGGGTGCATGGACGTCATGAAATTACGGGAAGGCATCGCCTCTTTGGCAGCGATCAGCGAAGTAGCCAGCTGCAGCTAGAGCACTTGCAGCTTTACGGTGCCATTCAGGTACCGGACTACTGCCAAACCCATACAAAGCGCTTGCATGAGTTCGATTATCGGGACCTTAGTGGCACAGTAAACTTACATAGGGCAACCCTTCGTGCAATTTATGGACTACAGAAGCGCACGAGAAAATATGCTGATAACTGAACTTGTTCCCATACTACCAGTACGGAACTGTACTGGTACTACCAGAACTGTAGTAACGACAGCTATTCGTACTAAACGGTGATCCAACTAATGGTGCGAACGGCGGAAAATGCTAAGGCTAGCGACACTAGAAGATTATTAAAGGAATTATGAAGCAACGGAACCAAAGTTCAAATTCAATGGACATGAGACACACTAATATAGATAGGCGAAGCGCAGCCGTTCATGCGATCAGGGTTTTCTTGTGTGGGCTAGAAACGTTGCACGCGGCTGATACGCAAGCCGTTGTACGTACCAACAACTGCAACACTCCCCCTCCACTTTACTGTCCATACCTGGCGGACTAAAATATCTATACAGTTTTACTCAATCTAACGGATCCCAATTTTACGAACTTCCGGATCTGACGAAGCAATTTTTATTTCCCGGCAAGTTTTCATTGGGTTTAGTGCTCTCTTCAACCAGAATTAACGAACTAATTGGGCCACCAAACTCGGTTTAACGAAGTTGTTCCTTAAATAACTGAGTGAAAAAGCGATCATTTACTTCTAAGTTTCACAGAGACGGGTTTTTTTTTCAGCCTGTGCTCTAACGCGATCACGTTAAAACGTCTAGGCGCCATTGTTTCTGTCCTAGCTTGGACGAGGCTGCACGCCGTGCAGTGAATGGGACAACGCACTCTGCAGTCGGATGGACCTAACATGCGGGATAAGAGGTGTGAGTACGGTGGGGGAGGAGGGGCGACCACCCCCTTCTAGTCAACTAAGAGGGGGGGTGCAAAACCTGCACCAAGTATTCACTTAGGAGTGGGGGGCACTGCGATGCACCTTCGCCCTCCCTGATGGGGAACCTGCGCATGCCTATGTACTTGACGGTGCCAGAGGCAGTGGTGGTTGCTTTGCTTATTTCATGGTTTATGCGACCGATAGCACAGATCATCACCTGCAATGTATCTCTCTCGGCCTGTTCACACAGTATCGATAGGCGGCCATAATTTCACGTGTCTGTCTACCTGTCATGCATCGCCAGTGCATCGTTTCCCTTATGTCTGGGCTACCCTCGGACCATCCTCTTGGGCGTCTCAGACGCGCAGGCATGGATTGCCGACAGAGACAATGCCGTGGTAGCTCTTGGGTGCCGCTACATTACAGTTTTAGATTTCGAAGGATCGAAAAGCCTCTTGCTCAGTTTCTCTTCAAAATACACACACACACATATATATATATATATATATATATATATATATATATATATATATATATATATTGCGATGACGAAGAAGGTCACCGGGCTCTGGTGCGAGGGCAGGATGTGCGAAGAGAAAGCAGAGGGAAACGACGAAGCTGAGAAATAGAACAGCTGGCCCACAGCAAGGGTGCTGTCTCTGTCTCATTCCTTTACTATATATATATATATATATATATATATATATATATATATATATATGTGTGTGTGTGTGTGTGTGTGTGTGTGTGTGTGTGTGTGTGTGTGTGTGTGTGTGTGTGTGTGTGTGTGTGTGTGTGTGTGTGTGTGTGTGTGTGTATTGCCACGTGCTTATATGCCAGCAAGAGGGAGACGAAGACGCTGTCCTGTGCCGACCCCTTTTGGGACTTGCGCCCTGTGTCGCCGCCTTGTTCACGTCACATTTGTCTTGAACGTGAGATTTTATTGGTGGAGGTGCTGGGTAATCTCTCCTATGCAACAGACCCCTTCCAGTAGCAGGAACGCGAGCAAGAAACCGAAGCTTACGCCAATACATCGTGCTAGCCGGAGAATTTGGGGACTGGTTCCCGAGAATGTGCCCCGCTGTAAACTAGAACGTCGACAGGTATGTATGACACTACTGCTGTCACCCCTGCTGCCACCCCTGCTGCCACCCCTGCTGCCACCCCTGCTGCTGCTGCTGCAGCTACACCCGCTTATTACACGCTGCAAAAACCGCGCGTGCCGAGTCCCTTCCGTGGTGGTCTTTTCGAAGATGTGGATGACTGGCTGACTGAGTTCGAGCACGTAGCGGATTTCAACGGGTGGGACGAAGAGGCGAAATTCAAGAATGCCTACTTCAGTCTTCTGGATGGTGCTCGTACATAGTTCCAGAACCGCAAGGGCCTCCTAACATCATGGCGCGAGTTCTGTCGCAGACTCCTTGACACGTATTCTAGCCCTTATCGTCGACAGCGAGCTGATCGGTCCCTCCAGTCCCGCATTCAGACGCCTAATGAAGATGTGGCCAGTTACGTGGAGGATATGGTCCATCTATTCAATCGAGCCAATCCAATCATGCTGGAAGACAAGAAGCTGCGGCACTTGATGCGATGTATGAAAGAGCAGCTCTTTGGCGGAAGCAGTCGTAGTCCGCCTAATACGGTTGCGGAGTTTCACACTGAAGCCGTCGCCATAGAGAAGGCGCTGCAGCAGCGGAACCAGTATGATCGTCAAGTGAATGCTCAGGATCATTCCCTACCGACGTGGAAACGCTTCAGGAGCTTATACGTTCGGTTGTCCGCGACGAACTTCAACAGCTGCACCAAGCGCAGCAGCAGCCTACCGCTAACTGCATAGCCAGCCTCATACGTGACGAAGTGCAGCATGCGCTCGGCGCACATCGTCGTGAGGGACCTGTTCAGGTTCCTGCACCACTTCAGGCGTTCACACCTTCAAGTGAACCTCGACGTGTGAGTTTTGTCGATGCTTTGAGACGCACCATCCCTTCGTCGGTGACACCACCTCCGGTGAGCGGCTTCCAGCACGCCAGTTATGCCGACACATCTCACCTGCAACAGTGCCGATACCTGCAGCAACACTGTATGCGACACTTCAGTCTGAACAGGCGGTTCCTTATTTTGAGGACACTCGGCTCGTCACGCGTGAATCCGACATTTGGCGCACTTTCTCTTCTCGTTGGTTTTCTTCACGCAAAACCGGTCCGTTGACAACTTTGTTCTCGCTTCGCTGCGAGGCCGTCTCAAATGCATGCTCTTCCTTGGAATGCGTCGACGACCTAGTTGTCGGATTCACAGCCGCCGGAAGAATTCCAACGCTGGTGATGGTCATAACATTCTCTCGCGGGGGGGATAAAGATCTCGATGGGCTAAGGTTCACAGCAACAGTCCGCAGACATCAGCGCCGCCATCCGGTTTGTGAAGACTGTCTCTGATGAAGTAGAGTGCACCACTTGCTTCATTGTGGGCTCAAGAGAAGAAACAAAACTGAAAACACAACTACTTAGCCGGCGAGGGCAGGACAATTCCGCCAAACTCCACCAGGCAATTTTTCCCATTTTACTTACATTTAAAAATAAATAAATGTCTCCGTACCGTACCGTACTTACATTTAAAGGAAATATACAACGTATTCAAAATTTTGCTCAAACGTTAAGGTGAAACAAATTAACAACACTGGAAGCACACGAAACTCAAACCCTGGATAGCAGTGTCTTCAGTGTTTTAAAACAAGTTCAATCGAACCCTAAAAGACTAGAAAGAAAGCATAATCAATAGCCCTTGTCAAGGTCGGATAAAAAAATATGCCAGAACTATCGAGACAGCCTCTCGCGTTAGGGGTCTCGACTCAGGCCTTCAGCGCTGCCACGAAGTATCCCTTTTTGTAGCGTATGTGAAACGTATATTGTTGCAAAATGAGGCTCCAACGCAGCAGGCGGCTATTCTTAGAGGACCTGGTCGGTAGCCATGTGAGACGACAATGGTCCACCGCTATAGTGAACTTGCTTCTAACAATTCAAGAAGCCAGTTTCTGAACTGCGATCACTAGGCTTTCAGTACTTCTGCCCACACAGGACACATGCGAAAAGAAGAATAAACCAACAAAACCAACCTTCGCGTGGCCCTGCCAAATCTCGCACAAAGCATAGCCCTGCCTATTTTCCCGCAAGCTCCCAGCTTAACTCCTACGTGTCCGCTATCCAACACGTGACACAACCTGACGTAATATTTCCTTGTGTCTACACATGACACGGCACAGAAACGCCACAGACTATGTGAAGTCAGGTGTCGTAACCCTATTCAGGGCACTCATCTCTTAAGCCCTCGACTCGCTCTGATGCGTGTCACTAACCTTCCGATAGCTCACTGCACAACGCATATCGGCTAACAAAAAAAATGGGGGACCCTTAAGCTCCGCCTTTAAGAGTTGAACGCGATAGCGAAATCCGGTCCCTAGTGCGCACTTCAACCACTAAGTGCATACTTATTAATGTGTATTGTTACACACACACACGCGCGCGCGCGCGCGATGTCTCTACAGTAATGGTACAGGTTTTCAATCTAAAGCACTTCCCTGTGCAAGAGTCGATACATATCTCACAATGCCTCACAGATGGCAGCACATTATCTAACGTTTGCCGTTTCCTTGATCAACGCCTCCTCTAGAAAGCAGGCGTTGGCTTGATATGTTTTCCGCTAGATGGACATAGTTGTCCATTTTCGGAGCTGTTTGAACGTTCGTGTGTGTTTTTAGCAGTGATGGCTGCACTATCCCGGCTTTTTTCGAAGCACGGCGTCGCGCAAAAAACGTAGATTGATGACCTCGCCAATGCGCCTATAAATCGCCGAATGGGCTCATTTTCGTCATGACACTTGCGGAACAAAATGCGTTAAGGAGACTCCTTCCATTACATGGCATTTATGTAGTGTTTTTTTTTCCGAATCAGTTGCAAGTAACATCGTGGCTCAGGCAATAAATAAAAAAAAACACATCGTGGCTTTGCGATAGGACATCTGCTTGCCACGCAAACGGCGCGGGTTCGATCCTCAATGGGACCGAAGATTTTTATTGTTTATTTTATTTGCATCTTTCTCTATTTTTCGGTCACGGACGATTTTTTGCTCACAAGCGTCAGTAGCGACGCCGTCGCCTACACCGGAATTTCTGCGACACGAGCTCTCTAAAGCTATCGCGTTAAAAAACCATAGAGTGCTAAAAAAACAAAATTCAATACTCTTTACCTAAACCAAAAACAGCGGCGGAAATCACAAGGAAAACTAATTCCTAAATAAATCACCAAACAAAAAATTCCTTTCAACAAATCTTGAGTCGACATTCCATGAAAAGCTAACCGCTGTCCTCAACAACTTTTCAGGCGCACTCGTGGTAGTCGCGTCCAGAAAGCTCTTCTCGTCGAGCGGGCTGTACGACACGCATGAAAGTCAATCACCCCCTCGTCGAACCCCACTACGTTTCTCGAAGCGGACTTGCCTTTGTCGCCTCCTGCTACCTCGCGAAAGTCACCGACCTCGAGGTCTCGCACCTGATCCAACGCTCCGCGAAAGGAACAACGAGGAGGTCCTTTGCCCTCCGACGCCTTTCGTGAACCATATGCTTCTCTTTTCTTTTTCTTTCGGCGGCTCGGACGCATGTTCTCGAAACCTGTCAGTGATGACAATCGCACTTTTCTCGCAATTTCTTGCCGACGTCCGAAGGACTTACTCGGACACATCGCGATCTGGGCCGCAATTTTGTCCTTCGGACGCTTTTTTCCCTTTCGCATGCTTCTTCAGACTTTGGAGCCTTTCGTTCACCTCGGATGCTCATCAGCATGAACATGCTCGTCAGCTGTCTTGCGCGCACAGTCTGGATGCTTGCCTATCAATTCTTCCTCCAACCACTTCCGCGTGCAATGCGCTGCGCTGTTCTTATCTTTCTTGCTTCTCGGACGCATACGATGCAGACCTGTCAGAGATGAGAACAGCACTTTTCTGGCGATTTTGCTCCGACGTTTGAAGGCTTTCCTCAAACACGTCGCAACCTTTGCCACTGTTTTGTCTTTAGGACGCTTTCTCCTTTTGGTACGCTTCTTAGTGCCGACTTTGAAGCCTTTTGTACACCTCTGACACTCATCGACATCGTCACAACCCTCGCCAGCTGTCTCGCGCGCACCGTGTTGATGATTGCCTAGCAATTCATTCTCTCATTCAGTCGCTAGACTGGCGGACAGCTTAACGCTCTGAAGAACAATGCCGCTGCTTACTCCTGTACAAGACAGCTCGCATACCAGTGAGCTGTTCGTAACTTCATTGTTTGCTTCTCTCAGATCCTCAGTTAGCCCTTGTGGCTTTTGGTTTCTCAGGGTGGGATCTCTTTCATCTTCGGCAATCAGAACGGCAGGACTTACGTCTAAGAGCTCCCCTGCGCACTCCACTCTGCGAGATACCCGAACTCCCGCCTCCTTCCCTAGCTGGCGTGCCTTCCCTGACATCGTCTACCCAAGGGACGCAACGGGCTCGGCAGAAGGTAGGCCCGACGCTCGTGGCCGTTCAAAAAATGGCCGGCCCGACGTCGGCAAGTCAGTTCGCGCCGATGTCGTTTTTTGCAAGTGGCCGGGCTGTTTGCCGACCATCGGCAGCTGGTCAGCGAACGGCGTCCGGCCGACGTCGCGGACGTGGGAGTGCCTACCTCGGGCCGCACGGGGCCCGAGCACTTGCTAACGATGGCAAAAGCACGGCCAATGCTTTTTTGCCGTTATTCACCGTTAAATATCCTGAATTTATTCATGCAAGTATATATTATTTCGACCGCACAGAGGGTCTACTCTTTTCGAGATAAGCAATATTCAATCCACTTTAGATTTTTATTACGCAATGCTTAACGGAAACGAAAAGAATTGAAAGCATTTTCGCTGAATGAATGCTTCAAATAATGAGAAGTAATAAGAACGAAATAATTTTGCACAAATACGCTTGTTTGCATTGTTAAAGACAACTAAGCCCAATTGTGCTGGAGTGTACACATCAGCGCTCTAAAATTGACAAATGCAACTGCTGCTGACGCTCTGCGAGATATTGGCACCTACCCACGCAATCACTTCGATCAATAAAAAATCAAACGGATACAAGTATAATTTTAGAGATCACAATTAATTTTTTAACGACGTTAGTCAAGACAAACGTCTTTCAGTCGACGTGCCACGCGCGGTGTCAAGGTGACCCTACATTGATGTCGTCTTCCGTCTCTGTCGCTCGCGCCAATGAGCCACCTTTTCACGGCTTTTCCTGCCGGGGCCAGCGATGCTCCCAGGAAGCTGCTCCGAACGGACACTGCAACAGTAATCTATGTAATGGAACAAATTGTGAACCTATAGTTATGACAAGAATACAAACTGGTGGTCGGGCTTGGCCTGACTGTCCCAACGTGGGAGCGGCCCGCTGCGCATTGAGTCGTGCACCTCAGGACTTACAATAAAGTTTCGAATCCATCCATCCATCCATCCTGACGAGAAAATGACTGCTGCACGAGCATACTAAACAGCTATGTTTTTAACACATAAATACCACTGCTATTTTGCAAGATCCTCGACATAGACATCTAGTTGTTAACCTAACTACCACTCTGACGTGACGAACGCCGACTGCATGCATATATGCGTAAGTTGTCCAGGGAATTAGGGCACCTACGCCGCACGCTACGTAATTTTATTAACGATATTCGTAAACTATCTTACCTAACATTCGTTCGACCTCAGCTTAGCTTAGTTTACTTAAATTTTAATGTTGCGGTGCGCGAGATGTAAACCTCAGATGTTAATTACACGTATATGCGAATTAGTTTTGCTGCCGATCAGATATTATAAAAAGTTGCACTTTATTTCATTTCAATTGGTACTGCCCGCTGTTTTCAATATTCTCGCAATCGAGTGGGGCGTCCAAGGGGCGGACGCTGCCGCCGAAAAACGGCGGAGTCGACGATGCGACCAAAGGGTGCTAAGCGAGCCGTTAGCATGTGTGGCAGGAGAGGAGAGAGTCTCTCGCCCGAAAGTGCCAGTGAAAAATAACACGCGCACCCATAGGGAAAGGGAAACTACGTAAAGAGGGGACACTGCCATTAAGTCATGCGGCCGAATTAGAGAGCAAGGGAATCGAGAGAGGGCTTCATCCGCTCGTGAAATGCATTCAGACGCAATGTGGTCGCTTATGATAGCTCGCAAGTTTCTGTTTTGGTTCCGTGCGCGCGCAGTTTGAAATTTTGGAGTGTCCTACGTCCGTCATTATTTTTGTGTGTTTTTTTATCGCTACAGCCGGTCTTTGGGTTACATTTCTGAATGACCAATGTGAGAATTTTCTTATCACGAGAATACACGAGATTGCAAGAATAATTCACGAGTCGTCATTGTAGCTGCCCTTTAGAAAACGCGCAGTTGCGGAAAATAGACGGAAGACGTCTTGTGATGTTTATTTCGCACAGTAAAAAAAAAAAGCGAGAAAAAATCCGCACAGTCAATATTTACTGAATGCAACCAGTCCTATTGCTTTGTAACCGCACCAAAGTACTGCGCGGCTGTTACCACGCGAAGCTCCACTGGTCTGCGTCAGCTGAAAAAAAAATCGAAATGGGAAAACTACGAGGAGATGCGAAAGGGAACAACCGTTGAACAACCGTTTAACGCGTGGAATTAGAAAAAAATCACAATTTTCTTTGAAGACCATCGCATTGTGAGGATTGCTCTATCCTCTCATGATAGAACGCGTTACATTACACGACATTATTCTATGCGCCTTGCAACCCATGAGCACGCATATCCGGCATCCGCGATAGTGTGCCACGTAGTGCAGCCCCAACCGGCACGTTATCACAGATGAAAACGTTTTACAAGAGCTAAAAATAAATACCTCCATGGGGCGAAACCTTTTTCAATCGTGCCGAAGGGACAAGTTTTCGAGGCACGCAGTACTCATCTTCGCGCATCTGCAAGTTTATCTTGCGCCAGGCGTTTAAAAACGTGAGCGACGCGCGTTCTTACTTGATCGCTTCAAACGCTCGTTGCGTTTTCGACATCCGAATCCATTTGTTTACACCGAACTATCGTCATCTGATAACGCGAGTGCCAGAAGTAATGCGCATCTGAGGAATACGAAATCCTCGCGAACCTTTCATAAGTTGACGTCGGGGCGCCCGATTCCTAGCTATGGCGCAGTTATAACATCCTACGTACCCTAAGCTAGGGGTGTGCGAATATTCGAAAGTTTCGAATATTCGTCGAATATTACATCCGAAATATTCGTATTCGATTCGAAACTCATGTATTCGAAAAGTTTCGAATATTCGATAACGTCGAATATTCGAAAAATTCGAATATGCGATTCGATTATCATGCATAAAATAGCTCGTCTTCCACATTTCTGCTGCGTTCGTATAGCTAAAACCATTGCCGAGAGGACAATAAAGTTGTTTCCATCCAAACAATAAAGTTGTTTCCATCCAAACAATAAAGTTGTTTCCATTGCCGAGAGGAGCGACAAACATCGTAAGTACACGGAGGCACGATATCTGCCTGCGACGAGCGCCCCAATACGTATGATTTATTGCTGGTGCATCTCCGACGTGCAGCGCTCTTGGCGATCATGTAACCGTACATTTTCAATATTATGCGGCCGTAACGTGCCGCACTACCACTCGTTCATTATGCGGAACCACTTCTGAAGAAAGACAGTGACCCATGTGACTGGTGGCGGACTGTAGGCACATTCAGATAACCCAGTCTGGCAAAGCTTTGCCCCATGTACCTCCCTATACCAGCCACTTCTGTTCCAAGCGAGCGTGCCTTTTCAGTGGCAGGGGGGGGGGGGGGGCTGATCATGTGGAGCAACTCTTATTTCTTCATGATAACATCTAGTCATTACTTTCATTGTGCCGTGATATTTGCTTCTGTTGTGATGTGCATTGTGCTAGCCTGGACATTGTGTTCTGGAGATAGCAGTGTATGTTGTGTTGCCAGTCAGGCTACTGTTTTTTTTTTCAAATAGCTACATGTTAAATAAAATATTGTTACTGTGGAGGCATTTTTCCTTTGATATTCGATATTCGATTCGATATTCGAAGGGGGATATTCGTATTCGATTCGTATTCGAAAAATTTGATATTCGCACACCCCTACCCTAAGCCTAACTACGCATTAGCCGGGCTAACAACCTTACTGCGCAGTACATCGAGGGACAAAAAAGTGAGGGTTCTCACCTTGCTGTCGTCATCTGCAGTAGACGACATCGTATTCCCGTGCTGAAAAGCGCCACTCTCACACAAAATATCGCTGAATACCACGACTTTTCAGTGTCAATAAGCAAACACAGATGCCGCCGAAACACGCATGAGAGCGACCCTGCTTCGAAAAGCGCCATAGCTGGTCTGGCGATGACGTCACATTGCCAGTGTCGCCTGGTGGCGGAATGTTCTTTCATGAATTTTTCAGCTGATCGTGTAAGAACATTTCTTTACACGTTGAGGAAACAAATAAATAAAAGCGAACAAGCTATACATTTATGTTGCACAGAGAGAGAGAAGAAACTTTATTAACACTTGGCCGGCAGTTTGGTCTTGGTGGCCTCATATGGCGGCGCTGAGTCCTTGAACTCGGGCGGCATCTTCAGCCTGCCGGACGGCCCAGAGCTGGTCGCTGAGCTCCGAGCTTCTGAGCGCCGCTTCACAGCGGCGGCGTCGCCGACGGAGAAGGTCCCCCGCGACTCCCGCAGCCGGGACGGCGGCGGGAACGAGTGAGCTCGAGGATTCCTGTTGCCTGGTATTGGCAGCAGCCATAGGCGCATCGCGAACGGCGGGCGTTTCTCGACAGTTGTTGCCGGCGCATTCCCAGAGCATGTGGCGCAGCGTTGCTCTGTGCCCGCATGTTTTACATAGATCCGTAGTGTATAAGTGCGGGTAGCAGTGGCGTAAGATGACCGGGCTGGGGTAAGAGTGGGTTTGTAGTAAGCGATAGCTTACAGCATCGTGCCTGTTTAATTTGTCATGCGGTGGCGGGCACTTACGCCTTTCCAGTCTGTAGTGTTGGGTAATATCTCGGAACGTGATGAGACGATCACCCCACGACCATTGTGGTCCGTGTTGTTGCTGCGTGTCTGTCGAAGTGTCTCGATCCGGCAGATCAGAAGCCCCGTTCTCGGGAGCGGAGGCGGTGGCCAACTTTTAGGGGCGAAGCTCCTTAAGGCGGCACCCGTTCGTCCCTCGTCGTGCTCGTAGTAGTGAGTAACAAGTCTTACCCTTTGACCTCCAAGGTGGTGCCGGTGGGAGATTTCTCCTGTGCGTTGTTGAACAATAAAAAATTCGCAGCGTGCGCGTTAACTAAAAGCCGAATTCTTCTGTCTCTGTAGAAGTGTAAGTGTTAGCTAAAAGCCGACTTCTTCTGTCTCTCATTCCCATTAGCAGCCATTGTTTACCTCCAAGGTAGTGCCTGGTGAGATTTCTCCTGTGCGTGATTAAACAATAAAAATTTTGTTCAAAACGCCGTTGATTGATGAAATAAACCAACGAAAGACGCCAGATGTTTTGTAAAAACAAAACGAAAGAACGCCAGATGTTTCTAAAGCAAAACGAAAAAGACGCCAGCTGCTTAACGAAAGACGCAAGGTGTTTTCTAAAGCAATGGTTTTCTAAACAATGAAAATTCACAGCGTACATGTAAAATTAAAGTGAGCTGCAAGTCGTCATAACTCATCGAACCTTTAGTATAAACGCGCCCGATCCCACGTCGGTGATGATGTACTGGGCAGAATTCACGGAAGATTCACGGTTTACCGTTGAACCTCCGCAGCTTCGCCCACTCATCATCATTCACTCCGTGGATATGCTGTTCTCTTACACCGCGCCGTAGAGCATATAGGAAAAAAAGATAAAAAAAGATGGGAGGAAGCGGGCCTAGCCTCCACAAGCCTGAAGCCGCTAGCTCCACGCGTTCGTGTCAAACTTCCCATGATGCCCCTGTTTCATTTTATTTTTTTTTGCGCTTCTTGGCCAATTACCGCGTCATATCAAGGTTGCTGTGATATGACGCGAAGATCCCGAAGGGCGAGAAGGTGGCGGGGTACGCTCGATCCGCGTATCGCTTGTCTCGTTTCCCTTTCTCACCCGCCGAAATGTTTCAGTGCGGGTGGGTCGACGCACCATAACGCAGTTCGAAGAAGACAATCGCCCTCTTGAGTTCACACAGCGGTGAATGCACACCGCGATCGCCGAGCAGAAGCGGGTATCGAATTTCTTTCCTGTGCTGGCCGCGAAATGGCGGGGAAAAGCAGAGTGTTCCCTCTTTGGAAAACCAAACAACAGCAGACACTTGCTCCTAGCCTAGTTTCTGAAAAGGCGCGAATCTTTAAAAGTGGTCACTATACATTTTCTCCGCGAATAATCTTGTGCCATCAAGCAAATGCACGATGGATTTGGAAATAATAATCTACAAAGAGTAAAAAGATTTGATGTTCTGCCGTAAAATGGAAAGGACGACCAGAATTCGTTGTGAAAATGTTCGTGCCCTTTATACGAGCACAACACAAAAAGGATACGTATACCGGCGCAGAAGATTTTCACAATGTATTTGATCTTTCTTTATATGGAATGGCAAATGACGAGTGTGATACAGATGAGGTTCAGGAAAAAATTCGGCAGATCCCACGTACCCTGGGAGTCCACGTTATGCGAAGCATGAAGATGACTCTGGCGAATTTTTTTTTTATTGAGTGCAACGTTACAAAATGACGCTAAAGATATGTATAAATTTTATACACACACATATATGTTGAAGAGCCGCATATGTGTTATACCACAAGTTGTTAACAGTTGGGTAACGCTGTCAACGACAAAGTGGGTATGACCAACACCAGAATCGGTAAGCTGATATGTATTGCTTATACTTGTCCCTTAAGATTGAGAACGCACGCGCGTTTCACAAACCCGTGCGCATGTGCGGAAGAGGTTCCTGACAGTTGTTGAACAAGGTCATCATCACCGTGATCAGTGAGCACCAGCAGCTGGTCATGACTTCTTATCGGATCCAGCCTTGATCGCGGTGACGAGGGGTCCATGTGTAGTGAAGTGTGAGGTACAGTACAGCTGTTGGAAATCGTGGATGCCTCGGTCATTTCGTCGACAAATTGTCTGTCGATAGAGTCGCCGACATGTCGGAACCTTCGCGCTGGTGAGGTATAGGCCGTCGAGGCTGGTAGGCCTGGATAGCGCTACGTAGACCAACATCAGTGAATCGCGCTTGTCGTATTCGCAGACTACCTGGGCGTATGTGGCCAACGTAGCCTATTCTACAAAGCGGCTGTCAATCAATCTGGCATCATCCTTGGTCAGCATGAAGCCATCGCCCAGCCTCGTAAGAAATGAAGAGGACACTGCGTCGTTCCGGCGGACTAAGTGCACTTTATGGTGCGATGATGTGAATATCATGCGCAACTTTCGTTAATGTATTCCTCCGGAGTCGAGCAATGCTTCAATATAGCTTGCTGAATCATAGAAATACAAACGTAATTGTTGCAACGCCAGCGTTTGCCGAAGTGGACGCAAGACAGAACTTGCATGCTTCTTCTCTCTTGCCTTGTTCCCCCTTTTTTCCCTTGCCCGCGTGCTCACAAGGCTGGACTTGTCTTTTCCTACCAGGAACCACCACAGTGTCTCGACCAAGCCGACGGAAGACACCGACTGGAATTTCGCCCCCGGTCAATCCGTCTATGTGCGAAACTATGGAACGGGCGACAAATGGACGCCGGGAAGGGTCAGGGCCACGACCGGCGCTCGACTTTTGGAAGTGGACTGAGGCAGGGATTGTCCGTCGACATATGGACCAAGTACGAAGGTGCGACAAAGGATTGTTTTTGGAGAGCAAGGACACTCGGGAATCGGCGCTACCTGACAACAAAGCGACGACCGAAGACGCCAAGGACGCGTCTGCAGAAGCACTACTACGACGGTCAACGAGAGCAAAAAAACCGGTGGACCGTTATGGTCAGTAAGGCGGAAGAAGTGTTGCAACGCCAGCGTTTGCCGAAGTGGACGCAAGACAGAACTTGCATGCTTCTTCTCTCTTGCCTTGTTCCCCCTTTGCCCCCTTCCCCTTCTTTCATGGTAAAATTTGAAGCGTATTTTGAAGCCAATGAAGTTACGGATGAAGCTAAGAAGAGGGCATTGTTGATCGCTGCGCTGGGGTCTAAGACGATAGAAGTTTTATGCGGAAGAGTGGCGCCGCGTTGGAATACCGCGTACGGTGATGTCAGAAAATGGGACGCCTTTCGCGGGCTTCGAATTCCGTCAGTTGATGGAGCGCAATGGCATTGTACATATCAGAACATCTCCGCATCACCCACAGAGCAATGGGCTGGCTGAGCGTGCTGTGCGGACTGTTAAGGACGGATTAAAGAAGATTGGAAACGCCGAGTTGACGACCTCCCTTGCCCGCGTGCTTTGTAACTATAGGAATACTCCTCAACAATCCGGACTGTCACCTTCGGAAAGGCTTTTGGGCTACGGGTTGCGCACAAGGCTGGACTTGTCTTTTCCTACCAGGAACCACCACAGTGTCTCGACCAAGCCGACGGAAGACACCGACTGAAATTTCGCCCCCGGTCAATCCGTCTATGTGCGAAACTATGGAACGGGCGACAAATGGACGCCGGGAAGGGTCAGGGCCACGACCGGCGCTCGACTTTTGGAAGTGGAGACTGAGGCAGGGATTGTCCGTCGACATATGGACCAAGTACGAAGGTGCGACAAAGGATTGTTTTTGGAGAGCAAGGATACTCGGGAATCGGCGCTACCTGACAACAAAGCGACGACCGAAGACGCCAAGGACGCGTCTGCAGAAGCACTACTACGACGGTCAACGAGAGCAAAAAAACCGGTGGACCGTTATGGTTACTAAGGCGGAAGAAGTGTTGCAA
Source organism: Rhipicephalus sanguineus (assembly GCF_013339695.2). Lineage (NCBI taxonomy): Eukaryota > Metazoa > Arthropoda > Arachnida > Ixodida > Ixodidae > Rhipicephalus > Rhipicephalus sanguineus. The sequence continues at coordinate 423,626 of NC_051182.1, read as the reverse complement.
CGCCAGCGTTTGCCGAAGTGGACGCAAGACAGAACTTGCATGCTTCTTCTCTCTTGCCTTGTTCCCCCTTTGCCCCCTTCCCCTTCTTTCATGATATAAGTTAGAAGCGCACAATAAACGCTTGTCTTCTGCCTGGTGACACCGACTTGTTCATGTCTCCGGTGGCGTCTCTGCTGCCAACGTAACAGTAATGTTTATTAGATTGCTATAAAAGCGGAGCCAATACTGGAACCACAGACGTTAATCTGATATGACGCCTGTATTGTAGGAGTACACATAGTAGGAGTATCATGTAGTGTTTATTGCTTTCTTGCAAAATTAGATAGCAAGCACCACAACCACAACTGACGTTGCTCCGATTTTACGCCTGCGTAGGCTGTTTTTCCAAACCAGTTTATAGACCTGGCGTGGCTCAGTGGTAGAGTACCTGATTGCCACGCAGAATGCTTGGGTTTGATTCCTGCTGGGATCCTAATTCTCATTCTTTCCATTCGTCGAGTCAACGCTGCCGATATTGGTTTTTCTTAACGCTCTAGCATTTAAGTTACCTGTTCTCGCCGTTCCTTGATAGATATAAACTGCCAATCACCTGTGGCGCATACCCGTACACCGCGGCCCGTGGTAAACTGGTATGTGCCACACGTGTCTAGCGGAAAGGGTTTGACGACGTACGCGACAGGATTTTCACGTTATTCATGTCGTGACCAGACAGTCGTATTCGTCAAATGCTCTTACCCTCCCGTGCCAATTTTGGTCTTCACCAAGTCAAGGAGGCGATCTTGAGAGCACCCAGACGTAGGCGGCTAAATAGACAGATAGATACGTAGATAGAAACGCTCAAAGTGCCAAAGGTTCGCTAAGAAATGCTTCTCATTTAAAACAGGCGCACACTATGCATGCACGGAGGAAGAAAATACGCCACGCAGATATAACTGGCATTCGGGCACTCCTTGACGCTTCTATTACTCGCAAAGTCGGCCTAACACATGGCCTCCATGACACAGGTTATTGGCTGACTATATTTGTGCGCCTGCGCTACCATAACTTTCCCGCGTTACAATGAACGCGCGCCCTGAAGAGGGGATCACGCTACGGGCCGATACTCGTTGCTTCGATTCTGTTACACGACACCAGCAGCGCTTCCTCTAATATTTCTTTGATGACCAGCGAGCTGCTGCTTTTGCGCTTCTGCCGCAATGTGGAGGGAAGCGACTGCTGCTCCTTGACTCGGTGGTAGCGAGTCCAACATGAGTGGCGCTGGGGGTGAAACTGATTGCTTGGTGTTGTCTTGCAGCCCCCATCTGGGATGGTTACTGTGCTTGGATGTCCGGGGTCACCATATGCTTCTCGCCGTTTTGGGAGTTTGTCAGAATATTAAGACAACGCAAATCTGTTTCCTGCAGTGCTCTTGACGCATGGAAAGCAAGGCATAGTGCCATGGCATACACTTGTGCACTACACATTCGTTTGGTATATAAAGCACGCATCTTCTGAGCAACGGAGGACGTGCTCTGTCCTCTATGCGCGGGAACTTCATTACCACGTTGCCAGTACTAGGTCATAGGCCGAGAGGGAAGAATAGGCGTACTTTCCGGGCGGCAAGGGAGAACTGAACGTTTCGTACCGGTATTCTTTCTTTGAAATCGTGCTGACAAATATTCGCGGCTAAAAACCATGACTAAACTTTAGGGCTCACTATGCGTTTAGCATTTGTTTAAGGGACCAATGATTCTCAGATCTGACTCCATGTTGCAAAGTTTAAACCAGAGAGACATTTACTTTTGCAACAACGTGATCGCATGCTCGCTTCCTTGCGCGCTGCAGAGAAGGCGAAGAGGCGAAACTATGGTGACTGCGAAGCGAAGAAAAAAACGTAAAAAGACGGTAGTCCGGAAGCGCGCTCGGCCAGTAAGGCTGGCCCGACGTACACACGACCTCTCTTGCCAACCAAAAACCGCGCGCTCGGTGCTACACCGGCCTGCTACCTCGTGCCAGCGTTGGAGGCCAAGCTAGTGCCGGTGCAGTGAGCCATATGTGCCGTTGTGGTCAGCAGCTTAGGTGGGCCCATCTATTGGCCATGCTTTCACGGCCAATTAGGTCGGCACCGCACCTGTAGCCGAGCAAGGGGCGACATTGGCCAGAAAGCGATGGTCGGCCAAGTTTGCTTCGGTATAGGGCTGTATAGTTGACTTGAGTGGAATGCTTGTTTAACCCTGTTTCCATCACCACGGGACCTTCACACCTTGACATGGCCGCCAGCTCTCTTTCCTTGGAACTGGTTATGGCCTGTACTATTCCCTCACCTGCACTAGCCTTTTTTTTCGACTTTAAATGTCACCGCCGCTACATTGCACCATTTTTGCGCTACATCTACAGAAGTCTAGCCTCTTTACTGCTGTGCCGCACGCTCACGGTGCAGCCTTTCTATCTCTTCTATTAATGCCTGCTTCTTCCTCCTACGTTCTTCCGCGAGTTATTCCTGCCTGCGCTTCCATTCTGTAAATTCTCTGCGCCATCTTTCATCTCTTTCTTTTTCCTCGCGGCGCTTCTGTTCCTTTTTTTTCCTCGTGGCGCTTCTGGTCCTCTATTTCTTCCCTGCGCCATCTTTCTTCTATTTCCTGCTTGCGCTTCTCTCTTTCTTGCCTGCGCTTTCCTCTCTCCTGCTTGCGCTTTAGCTCAATGTCCTCTAACCATTCCTTGAGTTCCTCGTCGTCTGCCCCGATTGCCTCCATCGCCTCAATGATCTCCGGTGTTTCTTTTTCCTCGGCCAATTAGAGGCCCAACTCTCGGGCCAACTCTAACAATTTAGGCCTCTGTAGTGCCTTCTGGTTCATGACCGCCCCTAGGCTGCTAACTCTTCGCTAACAAAACAACTTTGACGTACTATCCATACTTCCGTCAACAGTAGCAAAATCACTGCCTTATGCTACATTCCTAGACAAAGCCTGGTGATATCCCAGCGAAGAAAAGCCATGCGCTTACCATATGCAGTCATGAATTCAGACACGTTCCTTCCGAAGTTGTGAGCAGTGCCACGAGGAGCCTTCGTCCGATGTTAGGTCCTCCGGGCAGCGAGCCTCAGCGCTGCCTTCCAGTCGATGAACTCGATCCCGCCATGTGCAGTTAGTTCCATATCGGCTGGCCTCCCTGTCGCTTTGGGTGGATCCGTCCTATGCCACCACTGCCATCCAGTTTGTTACGACCAGGAGTTAGCAGCGCCCTACCGGTGTCACCAGTGTGTTAAGACTCGGGTCCGGCGGGTCACGTCAATGGTAGCTAGCCCCCGCCGCAGTACACGTTAGCCCATCTTTTTCAGAGATGAAGGCGCGTTCGTACTAGAGAGAACAGAGGTTTATTTATATAGAGGCATGATGAGGGATATCAAGAGAGAGAGAGATTTTTACAAGTCACCGGCTTGTAAAGCCCCAAGTCAGACAACCCTGAGGCACTCACAACCGCTGTCCGCAGTTCCCGACAATCCGGTGACTTGCCATCCCGGTGTCCGGCCTCCAGAACGGAGGCAATGAGTCACTCAATACACTCTTAGGTCGAGGAGTCCAACTGGAAAACACCAGAGCAACACATAATTCAAGCGCCACGTCCCGACTACTCATAGCAAGATTGTCGGCGAGAAGAATGAGCTCGAAGGAGGAGAGGGGAGGTGTCGTTGACCTCGAGGGGAAGCCGGACGGCTCTCTAACTCGCACAAACTTGCACGACTGCGTTCGGAGTAAGGGATGCAGCGGTTTGGTGAGAAACTCGAGGTAGGCTCTCTCCCATGCCGACTGCACCTGGTAGAAAGAGTCGTCCGAGGCCTCCCCTTTGTTCCAGTCAGGACCCGCCTGCGCCTGCACTGTAAGCTTGCCTGCGCACGCGGGCATAAGCTCCCGAAAAATGCCGAGCTCCGTGCCTTCCTCCATGCTCCCGCCTAAGGGGAAACATTATGCGTGACAAGCGTGACTGACATCAGCGCGCATCATGGCGCCGGCCAAGTCGCATTCCAAAGCCGACCGTAACACCATACTGCAAAGCGCGATGGTAGAATAGGTTACGTGTAACGAGACTGCACCTCCGCTACACAGCTTGCCCGCCGAACACGGAGACGCACTTCCCTTTCTTTTCTGGCAGGCAGCGCTAGGTGTAACGGCGCCCTCACGTCAGCCGTTTCAACGGGGGCCGCGTTAATTACAAAGCAGCACTTGTGACAACTCTTCAACTGTTTGCAGTTCGTCTTTAATAAGAATATAACCGCACATATCACTCTAGTTTCAGAGCAAATACACAACGCAAATAATATTCAGTGGCGGTAGCCAACAAATAGGAACACATAGGAAAATATAGGTTGTAAAAACAGCAATAATGAGCTTACAGGCCATTACAAAATTCAAAAATATTCCAGTTCGCGCAGAAATAAAGACAATAACCATGTGAATAACTTGTTCCTGAGACTGCCTCAGATGCGCTACACGCAATCATAACAAACCGCCTACCAACGTAAAAACTGTAGCATCATATCGCATTCACAAGGTAAGATCGGCCATCACCAGTGTTTCAAGCAACCTAGTATAATGTGTGTCTGGCGCGTGACATGTAGCAAACAATAAATAGGTAACAAAGAATACCTACTTTACTTTATGTTTATATTTTTCCCCTAATACTTGCTAACGGACTGCGTTTATTTACGTTTCGGCTGAGTTATTGCAATGAACGTAAAGTTACGCTTAGGAACAAGACACAGGAAAGAAATGGAGAAGGCGTAGTTTTATATTTTTTTACCATTTCTTACCAACTAGCCCCCAACACCCGCTCCTTGAGTTATTATTGCAGAGTTTCGTTTCATTCCGTCATTTTCTGTGCACGCGTATAAATTATCAGTAATATTGTATGATCATGCACGTTTATTCACGTTCTTTGCTTGTTTGTACATATGTTGTCACCAACTCCCATCTGCAATGCCTAGGTGATTGAGGCTTCGGACAAAAAATCTAATAAATGAAGAGAGCCGCCACTTCGACCAAGCAAAATTACGAGCAAATAACTGTTCCTCTCGCGAGATCAAAGAGGCGGAGTCATACGTTAAGGCCTAATTTATTCTTGGATGGAATGTTCATAACATCCTGGTATTTCCCGGCGTGAGAGCGGTGCGTTACGTGTTAGTTCACGCCTCGAAGGACCTAAATAAAGCTATTCAATTACATTCCCCTAAAGCATTCGTCTTCTAGCTAATCTTTACAGAATTAGCAAATAAGCGGTTGGTAGTAGAGGATTCTGTAGGGCCACTTCATCTCATATGCGCGTCCTGCTAACCACACCTGACGCTTTTGCAACATTCTGAACAATGTTGAAGCTTTGATCTTTTTATTTTGTCCCAACAGGACTTTATCGAATGCATTTAAAATGTCTCTGCAAAGAGTATCTGCGCTTGCTATTTTCATACGGATACCCGTTTCTTTTATTTACGGACCGATGGTATACAATGCGCATTACGCATGACCAGAAATACATCAAATTCAACTTGCGAGGCGAAATGAAAGGTGAATTCAACACGCGTCACGCACCCGTAGATTTACTATTATAAACAGAATACGGACACGATAGCGTCGGCGATGGCTTTCCTGAGGCCAAAGGCGGTGCTTATGAGCTTCATGGTGCGGCGTGCCGAACCGTCATGCATAAAACACTACTCAGTGTGTATATTTAACTTACGTGTATAATATTACACAACCCTCGCAGGCACTTACGATATCATTGAACATGCTAAAAACAGAATTTTAGAAGCGTCAGGTGTGCTCGGGGCATAGCCAGGCGGCCTCCGTCACACGCACGCCACCTTTCGGTAAGAAAAGAAGGAAGCAGCTAATTCCTCACTCCTTCTCATTATATTCGTTCCCGAAATGTGTGGTATCTGCCAAATTTCTTTCAGTACCATATATATATGAAGCTTATGATCAGCGTGAGTGAGTCCACAATTGATGAGGCGGCCAGGAAACATTGGACGCTGGCGGCTGACTGCCCGCTCCGTGCCCAAAACTTGAATTATCACAACAACCTGGTTGTAAAATTTTAAGCATCAAAGTTTAACAAAATTTCTTTTCTCGGGCTATGCATACTGAAGTGCTAATAAAATTGTCTGCTTTGTTCTTTTATTATATTGCAAATAAATAACTCAAACCTCTTTATTCTGCCTGCCCCACGACCCTCCTGAAGTTTGGATCAAAGCTATTACAGCTGCTCCTCCTATATTGGTAAGTTCTGGCACCAGCTTTTTCACATAAATTGGTACTTACAGAATTTATCACGCATGAAGTAGATATATATGCATGTATCTCTAGTAGGTTTTTCGATGCAGGCTGATATTTATTCTAGAAAACAAGACAACATTTCAGCTGCTTGTGTATGCTGCTGCGGTGGGATCTAATTCACGAATATTTGCTGGCTGTCTGGGGGAGGGTTTTCACGAGAAGACAGGTAGAGGTGGTAGATGTGAGAGGTGACTGTGACTTTGATCTTCATAAGGAATTTTAAGACTTTCATTTCACTGGACTTTTTGATCCATTTTACAATTCATTTTAATGCAAATGCCTTACAGGCTTGATCAAGGGTCCGTGGTAACGATAGCACTAAAACATGTCTCATGGTGTGATAGTCCATAGGTATACAAAGGGTTAATAATCAAATGTACGTTTACGTGGTGTGCTAATTTTTCGTATTTGTATTCAAGGGTCGTCGAATTTTTTCCTTTTAGATTGAGCTGGCGTGTGCGTGGCGGCTTTATCCAATAACTTACAGCATAAATTAAGCAACACACATTGTATCGAGATAGCTATTGGGAATAGGCTGTAGCCGTAAATCGTAAAAAACAGCGTTGAGAAAGCAACAGGAGGCACACAGAAAAGAATGAACAGAACAAGCGCGGGCTTTATAAAGCTTTCAGTCAGTGCAAAGCACCCGTCCGCACAGTGCTTGCGTGGTAAAGTGTATGCATGGAGCTCTTAGAAAACACACTCCTGGTACATTCTTCATGATATTGCTAGAAACAAAATTTATTGTGCAGTCAACGTGTCACACCTCTCCTCTCTGCAATGCCATCATGCCCTGAGAGTATGAAATTAAGCCTGAGTGACTCCCTCATTCCTTCCCCCAGTGTAAGGTAGCTTACCGGTCTTTTTAAACTGGTTAACCTCCTTGCCTTTCCTTTCTATCCTGCTCCTTCCTTCCTCCCTGACTGACGTAGGCTTGCGACAGTTTGCAGATCTGCGCTTCCTCAAACCGTTCCCGGGCCATTTGGCTCCAGTGTGCGCACGAATTTGAAGTACAGCCAAACAAAACACTACAATCACACTTCGTCAATGTGATGATAAATGAGAAATACCCGGGCCTTTCAGAGAAATATGACGCTCCTTTATTTGTATGTTGAGGCAGTGCCCGGCTGCCCCGCGTATACGCAATTATATGACAATGAAGTAAATCACGCAACGACGACGTTGCAATATACATTACGATGAACATGCTTGGCAGTGCAACCGCACCCCAGGCAGCCACCCTATTCACACGGCGGCCCACCCCGGCGCATATTCTGTTCAACTGCGCTAACTTTTTGTTATGCCGAGTGGCGACACCAGGAAACTATAATCTTCATGAATCCGCATGCGCTGTCTTCGTCATCTTCTTTCTCTTCTGCTTCGCTCCCAGAATACGTGCGCCGATTTGTCCGGCGTGCGATGCAATATCTCTTATGAGAGAGAATGAATTCAAAGATACAGAAAGAGATAGAAAGAAAGAGAAAGAGAGCAATAGATTGGAAGAAAATGAAGAGACAAAATATAGAACGGGAGGGAACGAGTACAGCGAGAAAAAAAAAAGAGAAAGAAAGAGACAGAAAGAAACGGACGAAAAAACGAGATAGAAGAAAGAAAGAGAAAGCATAGCCATGTGTAGTATAGTACAGCAAGGGGCTGGGAAAGGACGAGGGCAACGTCACCAGCTCCACGGCTTCCTCAGTCCTTCCGCCGCTAATGCCTAGATGCTTCAATTTCTTACTCTGCAAAAAAAAAAAGCCTTTACATAAAGAACTCAGAAATCAAAAGATCAGTTCAAAGTCAGTGCTCGTTCTTTTCATTCCGTTTTATGTGCCTCGTCTCACTTTTTGGGCAGCTGTTCACGGGGATTCATACCAACCAAACCCTCTAGTCACACTTTTCCAATTTGTTGCCCCTCTTCTTATAGCATTGCTTTTCATCAACACGTCAAGCGCACGCCGGTGACAGTTCCTGCAGCCTTCTCCAGCGTTTATCTTTTTGCGTATCACTGGCGGGAGAATAAAATTCATGAAGACGAAGTATCCGGATAAATTTAAGCTATTTAGGAGCGATAATTGACAAGAGCAAATAGGGGAATTGCAATGAAATTTTCTGGGTTCAGATTACTGCCACAAACGTTTGGATACCGGCGTTCCAGCGAATGTGCTCGCCGATTGCTTTGCATTGGTATATGATATTGTAGCTTCACATGTCACCAATTGCTACATTTGCAGCCGACAGCGCAGCAAGCGCTATTCATACTTTTGCTTTTTTATGGGATGGTTACTTTTTACCGGCGAAACGCAAGCGCCATTGCAGATAGTTTTGCTTCCCGATTCACAAAATCGGCGTAATCTCAGGATCAACGGAAGCCATTATTTAGCGTACAGAAACGACAAAATGCCACCGGGCGCGTTATTCGAAAGTTTCACGTGCCGTACCTACCGGCGGCATGTTGTGTTTTCACCCAGTTTACTTTTGCGACATCTAATTGCTACAGTAGATGTAAAACAGTACAATTAGCGTTCCGCATACCCTCTTTAGCTTCATTATCTGTTGGTTTTCATTAAGTTTGTATCAAACAAATAAACCAGCCCTAAAAACTTCTTTTTCAAAGCAAAGGTGTCGTTCCGGCAGACTTGACGCCTCCACGTTGTACTCGATAGCTTGTGGGTCAGCTGTCTACTTGTTAAATGATCATGTGCTTCGTGAAGCTACCTGCAAAAAAAAGAATGTGCCACACTCACCGTCATGGCTACGAGCAGCGCCGACTAACACTCCTAGGTTTGCACGCACATAAATACCCGAAAAAATGGACGAGAGGACGACCGCCTCCGTAGCTCAATTGGTAGAGCACCGGGTTTGGTCCCTTCCGGCGGATATTGCCTTTTCGTCCGCATTACTTTCTTCAAATTTATTTTGATAATTACTGCAGTGCAGTTAACAGAATAAACAGAACGTCCCCTATACCTTCCTTGCCTTTCTTACCTGTTGATTCTCATTACAGTACAAGCGAGCACCTCTCAAAGTACAATGGTAGCGGCTAACAACGTCGTCGGTCGTAGATAGCGTGATCGTAGGTGTAACATGTACTTTACGCATGCATGATGGAACATTCCAGCGTCATCGCTGGCGCTCGCGTTGGCTCCAGAACAAGTTCAACCACTCCGTGGATGTGAGCGCAATCTCCTGAGCAAAATCTGCAATAATCACAAAGATCCCCAAACGTTCCGGCGCGTCCTGCGCGGAGCGGTGGTAACACGTGTAAGACCTTTTTACACCACAAGCTATAATGGATCACAACAGCCAATTTTAGTGGCGTAGTTGTCCGCCGCCGCTGCCGCTGGATTCCTAACTGCTATCACGCACAAGAAGAACAATACAAGCAGGATCGTGAGGACTTTGAACCGAGCCCCTCTGAGTAGCAGTGGAGTATTTTACCACAGAACCACACCGGTGCTTGAAATTCCTTAGGAAACAGAGCCTATGCAGGTGACACGTCAGTCATCACTTTAACAGATGTGATATAGTGCGGCAAACCAGTAAAATAACAACCAGGCGCCACATAATCTGAATTGCGTAACGAGTGGGTGATTTAATGTTCCCCACCCATTACAAATTTGGCTAATGGCTCAGCCATCATTCTTCATCACCTTCAACCACATCATCGGCAAAGTGCGCATAATACCTTCCAGATGTGAATCGCTTACCTTGCTTCTCCGCAGAAGGAAGAGCCATGGCAGAGTGGGTACTTCCATACTTCGCAAAATTATGATGATTTAAGGCGTAGTGGGCACATTGTAACTGTACTTCTAGTAGTCGCCCAATAGTGTTTAGAACAGGCTCTACAAAAGCGGCTTCTCCATCTTTTAACGTGAGAGCATTAAAGAGCTCGTTTCGCAGAAATTCTGGTGTCGGCGTCGTTGCTTGTAAGCGAAAAACCAGCGTTGTCCTTGAGCGAAAATTCGAGATAGATGCAAATAAATAATAAGAAAACTGCGGTTCGAGTGGCTATCGAACCCATGCCTTCTGCATGGAATGCAGGTGTCCCATCACAGAGCCACGCCATTGCTTGGAACTGCTTCCAAAAGAAACCCTAAACGAATGTCATGTAACGCGAGGACTCTTCTCAAAGGATGCAATGTTGCGTGGCAGAAGCGTAGAATCGCGCTAGACGTCAAGACGTGTGAACTGCACGACATGTGAGGGGTTTAAATGCTAACCCATTAAAATGTGCTCAGACGTGTTTAATCAGAGCAGCAGTAGCAAAAATAAAAAGAATGTGGGGAGCTCCGTAGGTTCGCGTGTCGCCTTACGGACGCGTAGGGGGTACCTCGTCGATTGGCATAAGGAATGACTATGCCGTGGACTATGTCACTTCCCAACTGTACATGGAGTAGGCATTGAGGGATCGTTTAAAACGGTCAATGTTACTCGCACAGTTACTCCTTTCCTTACGTCGCGGCTGAGCTGTCCACCAAGAAGAGAAGCGAGGCTACCGATTGAGGAGGCGATGGGAACGTTGTCCGATTACGCAGTCACGTTCTACTCTTGAGGCGAAGCTCAAGCGTCCTCCAATTTTCGCTCTTACTGTTGCGTGTGCCGCGCAGGCTTGGCGTTTCCTATTTCACCGAAGAGCTGTTATGGTCGAGGGTTTCCGTGTGTCGTGGATAGAAAAATGTCGTCACCATGAACGGCCAAGCGCTCAGTTACCACCCAAGCATTCTGTGCGCATGACTAACAAGAGAAGCTAAAACGTGCCCACAAGCCTTGCGCGACTGACCCAGCCTTGCGCGACTTAGTGCAAGCTGCGCTAACTTTTTAAGAGAAGCCGAGTAACTTGAACATAAAAATCAAACGTGGGTGGTTATATCGTTAGCTTTAGCGAAAGAAAATTCGTAGTTGGCCCATGTCCTCCTAAAGCTTTAGGCATAAGGAACACAGCTATGGAGACGTTTCTTCAACAATGCCCCTTTTGTGGTACATTGCTGCGAGAATCTCTCCGGCGTCCATCGAGGAAAACTGACGTTATAATTATATTTGCACAACTTAAAGGGGTGGTGCCACCAAATTTGTGGCTTGCGCATTCTTTGCTGTAAGCGTTTCCTATAGCTCCAGGAGGCATGATGCACGTACCAAGATTCATGTATTCTCGCTAAATAACTTAATATCGCCTTTTGATTTGGACAACTTTCGGTTTCGGTTTCTGGGCACCGAGGTTGGGCAGTGACGTAGAAGTGTAGGAGGCGTGGTCACGTGGCCACACAAGGCTGTGACGCACATAGCCAGGAAGCGATCGAAACTCGGGGAGTGATGTAGCAACCGATGCTTTGCCGGTACTACAGTGAACTAGAATGTATTCTAGTTCATTACAGCCGGTACGTACGTTGCGGAAGTGGCGGAGGTCCGGAGGTCACTCACGTTACTACAGCAGATTTGGTGTGACGTCACTACAACTTTCGTTGCCCATCCTACAGATCTACGTCACTGTTGGCGCGCTAGCGATGGGTTTCGATCGGGAGAATGGGCATTTAGGTACACTTTGGAAGTGAATTAAAATATATTCTAAACGTTTCTGTGTCCGACCCTTCGTGTGGAATGTCCTTGCATACAGAGGAAACCCACAACAGGCTTGTTATAGCCTCGAAATTTGACGGCACCACCCCTTTAACGTCCGCTAGCTGACCTTAGTAGGTCTTACTAGGAATCTTTACTTGCGGAAGTAATCAAGACAATGGGTCAAGAGTTGTCAATTGGGTTAAATATCATTCGCAAGTTACCAGTCTTATCATCATGAGGTATTCAAGTGGGTTTGAAGTCATTGCGGAAACAAAGGAAATGAAATGACCAGTAGTTATAAAAATCTGCTGATAATTATTCTGAAACGCGTCAAATATCCCTATCAGAATCTGACATCCGCCGCATCTTACGAGGAAGGAAACACGAACTGTGTTTCGCAGCGAAAGCTGTTATGAGATTATTTCAGCGGCCATTTTTGGCGCCGTAGTTGCCCGCCGCCGCCGCCGCCGCCGCTGTCCAATAACCACTATCGCTCGAAATAAGAAAAAAAAACGAAATAAGAAAAAATTCCCGAATGGAACGAGGTTCCAACCTGGGCCCTCTGCGTGGGAGCCCAGTGCTCTACCTCTGAGCCATGCCGGTGCTTGAAACTGGTTCGCAAAAAAGCCCTAGATAGGCTTCATGTCGGCAAGGAACCACATTAACATATGCAATATAGCGCAGTAGAAGAGTAAAATAAGCACCAAGCGTCGCACAACGCTAATTCTGTAACCAGGCGTCACACAATGCGAATTGCGCAACGAGCAGGTTGTTGTATGCTTCCAACCCATTACACAGGGCTCCGCCATAATTCTTCATCGTCATCAGGCACAGCATCAACAAAGTGCGCATGATGCCTCACATGTGTTTAGCAGGTACCACGGATCTCCGTAGAATGACGAAAAATGGCATAGTGCCTGCTTCCCTACTTCTAAAAAAAAACACGGTTGATCCCTCCGTCATAGGAATCGGAATAACACGAAACTAAAGCGTGCCCTCACAGAAGTAATTGAATGTTCACTGTACATTCATATAAGAGAGTTTGCACACTGTATATAGATGTCTGGCAGCTAATGGTGCCGTTTAACGTGTATGCATCCACTTTGAAGATTGGTGGTGCATCTCCATCACGACGACTAACGATCATGTTAAATGATTAAACAAACCCTTGTGGTAGCTGTAGGAGTTAACGGTGAAAGCGTAATCAGAGAACGAGGTGTGATAGCCAGAAGAGCGTCGCATATTGGATGCAGAACTTGGTCGCCATCCCGCGGCATGTTAAAATGTGATTGAACACCACAGCCGGACTAGAGGGAAACGCAAAGAGCGTCGTGCCGCCCCGGTAGCCCGGCCGCGATTTTTCTCGGGGCGAGCGCGTCAGCGGGGAACGCGGTGTTACGCCAGGTGAGGCAGGCGCGCGTCGCAGAGCTATTTTTGGTTTGTATTAGCGTGATGCTGAGCGAGGCCGACGCTTTTACGACGCTTGGGCAAAGGTCGCCACCTCGCGGTGTGTTAAGGCATTGACAAAATTCAACTTCTATTGAAAACGCGCCGAATGGGACGGACGCCTCAACGCGTTGCAGGTGCTAGTCGCGGAGGCCACAGCAATGACGAATTATTTTACCTTACCACTCCCAGAGGTCAACACCACACAGCCGACCGGGAGAGTGGTAGATATAAAAGGCGCGTTCGTAAAGCCTCCAGAGTCTGTGACCGTGGCGCAGTGGATAGCGTGCCCGGCATCTGCTGTTGCGAACCGAGCGGTCGTGGGTTCGATGCCCGTTGGCGGTACCTTTTTTTCTTTGCCATCTGATTGTGCATATTTTTTGACGTCATTTCCGTGACGGAAATACGTCACTGAAGTCTTGGTGGACCCCGGCATAAAACACTTTCGTGTTAAAATTACAATGATTTATAGCGTAGTGGTTATTGCGTAGTGCTCGCAAGTGCACTTGTATTGGTTGCCAAGGAAGCCCGTAAGCGCATGATCCATTTCCTCGGCGTCTCAGTAAAGTTCTTTGTGCTCCCCCCTCTCTCTCACACCTCAACGTATGTTATAGAGCATGTCGGGAGAGGGAAATAGCGACCGGGCGTCACCCAACGCAAATTGCAAAACTGGTTGGCCGTTTAAAGCTTCCAACCCATTACAAAGCTCTGAGCCCTAATTCTTCATCGTCATCAGTCGTGGCGTCAACAAAGTGCACATAATGCCTTACAGACGTGTAGCTGGTGCCTCGCTTCTCCGCAGAATGACGAATAATGGCTTAGCAGATGCTTCCCAACCTCACAAAAATTGTTATTTATGGCATAGTGGGTACCTTGCTGTTGTACTTGTATTAGTAGCACCGAGAGAGCTTACAACGGGCTCTAGAAACGCCGCTCTTGCAGCTGTCTCTGGGACTGTGCTGCGGTTTCAGCGCAGGCCTGGCCTTATTTCAAGCTGCTTCACGGACGGCACAAAATAAGCAATCCTATTCGCAGTTGACGCCAATGTTGATTATCAACTGGACCCTGAGATCCAGGAACGCATCGATCTCTTACATCTTCTACGAGTAGGAACTTTTTATTCAATATTCAACGTGCGCAATCTATAAGATGTATTTGCGGCCGTGTTGACGAGGATGTCTATCACCTGTTGTTCGAATCTCCCAAGCACAAAACATAAAGAACGACTCGAACGGAAGCTTCTTTTGTTGGAGTGAGAACAAACGCTTTCAATGGGCAAAATACTAGGCCCCTGGCTATCAGAAGTTCATCATAAAGCGGTGAAAGCCCGACAACCCTTCTTTGAAGGCACTGCTATCTGCGATGACTACTGACTTAACTGTATTGAGGTCGCATGTGACAAATATGACAGGGTGTGTTTAAACGGGAACTGTTGCATTCACGTAATGCAACACTGAATTATTTTCCCCTGTGTTATCTCTCTTTCCTTATAACCAAGTAAAACGGGGTAGCCGCCCCAATTATTGGCGAAAACATCATTTATCATTATTTAAATAAAGACAGAATACCGTGTTTACCATATCTCGTGCTTATCAACTTACTCTTTGCTTTGTGGTACTCTTAACCCTTGAGAACATTCGTTATCTACATGCAAAAATATCCAATCTGTTTTCAGCCTGCAAATGGCACCCAACCGCTTTACCTTGTGGGATATTCCTCAAGCCTGAATAAATCAAATTTTAAGTGCTTTAAAGCCACATACGAATCCCGGGAAGACGAATGGTTGAAGTGGAAGCTATCTTACAAGTGGAAAATGGTGAGTAATGCCTATATTTTAACAAAATATTGTTTTTCCATTGCATACACCCGGAACTAATAAACGGAACTGATAGGGCTGTATTAGTAGCAAACCACGCTCGTGGTGCTGTTTCAATATGCCGACTGTTTTCGAGCGCATGCCATAACTTACACAGTGTTATTGTTGCAGTACTCATGTACACTCTATAGGCTTCAGTTATTTCAATCGTTGGAAAAGAAGAGAAATACAGGCGTATTGCAACGTGCATTCCTTTATTTGGACCTGGTCGGGTTTAACCGACGAAAACTGCACCGCTCGACAGCGGCTACGCCGCAATGTTTGGGACGCTTCGCCATTGTTTCAGATTGCTCTCTTACGATTACGCGTAGAATGCGACCAGTCAAGTTTATTCGGCAGCTTACGCGACCACCAGCGATAACGCTGGAAGGTTATATTACTGATGTATAAAAGGCGACGCGTTCCGCCGACGATCAGATTACCGATAGCCGACAACTGTGATCGCCGCTATCAGCGTGCAGCATTTATTGCTTGCATTTTCACTTTTCATTTCCTAGGCACAAGTTCACCCGGTAAAATCTTTTAGATGCGAAGCAGCTCTTTGACTCACGTGTGTAACGCCGTACGTTACGTGCGTCCGTACGAATGCGCCGCAACGTGTTCCCCTCGCCGTAGGTGTTGGAGCGTTGCCAAGCAGGTCACGCGACAGCTTTGCGTTGACTTCACGCTCCCCTCGCACGCTTCCATCGCAGGTGCGCGCTGACGTCACTCTCTCCCTCACCCGCAGCATGCTCGCCGTAGCGCCCCCAGCTGCCGGCTGCTCCGCGCGCTCGCAAAACCTCTGAACGTGTCACTTCTCTCTCGCTTCACCCGTGGTACTCAAGGTGAAACGCGCGCCTGCTCCGGTCCAGCGCCCGTGTCTCGACTCTGAAGAAACAACGACTAAGAGGTCTTGCCAAACGCTTTAATGAAACTTACACGAAGCCCAACCCGCCTCCCGTGTCTCTGCGTTTCAAACAAACGTTTACTCGAGTAAACGCTACACCGAGTTTCGCTGCAAACCGTTCTTCCAGCACCCGCGTCGACGCACGTTTCAACCGGGTCAACGCCGTGCGCACCGCTGCTGCTTCGCATCCCATCAGGGTTCCCTTCGGGGAGATGGTCCAAGTTTTTCTTTCATATCCCGACCCCGTGACATCTGGTGCAGTTGCTAGTTCATGTTCCACATGCCCTCGAAAAGCCGTGATCCAGGCCGCGAAGGAGACGCCAAAGTCATTTCGCATCTTCTAGCTAGCCGTGGGCAGCAAGGGCTACCTCCAGTATACGGACTCTTACTCGACACGCCAAAAGCCACTGTGACGAAGCGACAAGGCACGATGACGGTCGCTTCGACCCCTGCAGAGATCGTCATGCAGCCACTCAGATACTCGCTGACTTTCCGTGGATCTTCATGTCAAGACCCCGAAACCTGGCTTGATCATAGGTTGGCAAACTCACTCATGAGTGGACTCACAAAGACTCACTCAGACTGAGATTGAGCCTTGAGTCTCGGTGAGTCAGACTGAGTAATATTGTCGTGAGTCTGAGCCGAGTGAGTAATATTTTCGTGAATATGAGTCCGAGTGAGCCCGGATAAGGAAAATTTTGGTGAGTCTGAGTCCGAGTGAGCCCTGAGGGAGAAATACATTTCGTGAGTGAGTCTGAAAGAGGTCTACATTTTTTTGCCGACCTATGGTCCTCTCTATGCATTATTGTCAGCCTTATCACGACTCACGCTTATACTCGTCTACTCACAAATACTTCAGGGCAGTAGCGTTATTACGCTATCTAAATATAGCTTGATCAGATGCGTGAGTTACGGAAGGGGTCGGGGTTAGGGGGTTTGACCTCCCTCTGGCAAATATCTTTCTTGGGATGTTCTGGATAAACGTATCTCGCGTGAGTCATCTCTTTCAACAAAAATGTACTTACTGGATTGTAATCATCAATATATCGTATTTGAAGGCGCGACATCAAAACGGGCCAAGTAGAGCACCAATTATATGAGATATTGATGTTAAAGAGCCTTGACACTACGATCGAAAAAGATATTTATACGCTAATGTACTCATGAGTTCACTCATTCAGACTCACTCATGACCTGTGAGTCTGAGTGAGTCCGAGTCACCAATATTTTGGTGAGTTTGAGCCCCAGTGAGTCCGGTTGAGAAAAATTTCAGTGAGTCTGAGTCCGAGTGATTCCGGATGAGGAAAAGTTTGGTGAGTCTGAGTCCCAGTGATAACTAAAGGGAAAATATTATTCATGAGCGAGTCTGAGTGAGCTCCACAATTTTTGCCGACTAATGGGCTTGAGACATTCGAAAGGGTCTCGACACTGAACTGGAACACCAAGGACAAGTTGCGCCACGTGTACCTCTTCTTGGAAGACCCGGCCAGGACGTGGTTCGAAATTCGCGAATTCTTGCCAACGACGAGAGACCTTGCCCGGAAAAGCTTCATTGCGTCCTTCACAAACGTCGCTGGCAAGAAGGGGCCCAAACCTTCGAATCCAGAATTCATCAACCTTATGAGACTGTCGTCATATTCACGGAGGAGGTGACCCGTCGTTTTTGTGACATCAACCTGGATATATCTGCGGAGAAAGATGAGTTACCTCATGCGCTGTATCGAGCTGGAGCTGTTTGCACGACTTATGTGCAACGCTCCCAAAACAGCTGATTTCCGTACCGAGGGAACAGCAGGCGTTGGAAATGTGCACTGAACTATTCAACTGCCTAAATCAATAACACTGCTCCTGCGACTTGCGTGAGACCATAAGAGTCGTGGTACGCGAAGGACAACGTCGCATGTTCCCGACCACTCAACCTGAAGCGGCATCAAGTGCAGATATAGTTCGCGAGGAAATGCAGCAATTGCTGTGGGTTCCTGAAATTTCCGCAACCTCATTCACAGGCCATGAGCTACGCCGTTTATGGTCACCGTGCTGTGGATGGTCCGAGTCCGCGCCAGGGCCCTTCGCCGCCATAGTTCTTTCCCCCGCCACAACATTCGCCTCTGACGGCATTACGCCCACCTGAGAAAAACCCACGTTTAGAGAGTCTCTGGCCACCGCGCGCTCTTTTACCAGTTGCGGGGAAGCCGGCTACACCTATCACCTGTGCGAATACGGCGTGATGGGACTGCGTGGTTTCGACATCAACCTGCCTCGCCCACAGCAGTGTGAACAACCACACGACAGGGCTTACTACCTCATGGGAGCGCTGTGGACGCCCCGACGACCTTCCCGATCGCTTTCGTGAAGCAGCTACATCTCACAGCAGCTCCGCCAGTACACCGCCCTATCTGGAAACGATTCGCAAGCCCTTATGCGGAAAACTAAAAGCTGCGACTGATGGAGGGGCAGTTGCTGTTCGTCTCTCTACAGAAGATCATCCGCTGCTGACGACGACGCTGCGGCTAAACCCTAAGAACATGTCACAAGCTAAACAGAACCCTGGTGACTAAACTTCGCGGCCAGAAGAATACGTGACAGCCCCATGTATAAGAAGCGAACAAGCCGACGTAGCCGTGATCCTACGCCGCGACCTAACCGCAACGCAAAACTACAACCTGGCAACCTCCACTTTCTTATGGAAGGCCACAGCGTCACCACCCTCCACGACACTGGAGCTGACTACTCCGTCTTCTTTGGACAGATCGCCGCCAAGTTGAAGAAACTTAAGAGTGCCTGGGAAAGTCCCGAAATCCGGACCGCTGTAGGCTATCTAATAACGTGGGCTGGAATCTGCACAGCAAGAGTCACGATTAATATCCTGACTTATGATGCGAGCTTTCTAATCCTACAGCATGGATCAAAGGATGTCGTCATTGGCACGAACTTCTTAAACCAACACGGCGCAGTCGTTGACTTAAGAATCAAGTCTATAACGCTATCAACTGACAAAGCAACGCCACTCGATACATACTTGAGTTACCGTGCCTGTAACGTGCTCGAAGATTAGGTGACGATTGCGTCACGATCCAGCGCCATAACACACGTCGGCACGAAAACCCACCCTCGTACATAGAAAGCATTATCGAGAGCATAGGTCGGCAAAAAATTGGTGCTCACTCAGACTGACTCAATAATTATCTTTTGCGCTTAAAGCTCACTCCGACTCAGACTCATCAAGTTTATCCTCAGTCGGACTCACTCGGTCTCAAACTAGTCTAAATATTACTCCCCCGGACTCACTCAGACACACGGCCCGATCTGAGTATCGGTCAGTCCTAATGAGTCGATTCATGGGTTACTTTGTCCACCTATGACCGAGAGTGATCGACACCTGCTGATAGGCTGTGAAATTTGTGTCGCCCGAGGAATCGCTCGAATAAATATAGCAAGAAAATTTTATACTGACGAATTTTAGCTACGCGTACAAACATCAACAAGGAGACGACGATAGCGCGCCTAGAAGGACTTGTGGCCGTCAGCAATGCCTTATCGGATTCCGTGAAAGCTGCAATGAGAACCTGAACACCTGAACCAGCATTCAACACACGAACCGAACACCTGAACCAACATAAGCCCAAGCCTTCCCACTTGCAAACACGAACAGCTCCGAAGCCTTCTGCAACAGCACAAGACCTGCTTCTTATCATCATCAGGGGTATGGCAAACGTCAGTTGCCAAGCACCGCATCATAATGGAAGAGGTGCTCGTCCACTCCGTCAGACTCCCTATCAAGTTTCGACTCGAGAACGAGAAGCCTTAAGGAACCAGTCGACGAGATGCTGCGCGACATAATAGAACCATCCAAAGCCCGCGAGCGTCATGCGTAGTAGTATAAGTGAAGTATCGCTGCGGTTCTGCATCGACTATCATCGTTTGAACGAAAGCACTAAGAAAGAAGTTTCCCCCTCGAATAGATAGACGACAGCTTGAACCAGCTGTGCAATGCAATATATTTGTCGTCGATGGATTTAAGACGGGCTACTTGAAATTTGAAATCGACGAAATTTATCCATAGGAAACCGTCTTCATCATGCCAGAGAGCCAGTTCGAGTTTAAGGACATACACCAGGTACAATGCTGACAGGCTTGATGTAGCTAGTTAATCCTCTCTACCTAAATGACGTCGTCGCGTTCTCATCAAGCTTTGACCAGCAGCCCAAGTGCCTTGGCGCAGTCTTTAAAACAATCAGGTCATCAATTTTTATACTTAATTCGCAAAAGTATTGTTTGCATACGAGGAACTGCTCTTCCTGAGACATCAGTGAGGCTGCAGTGCGTCCCGATCGTCAGAAGACGTCGGAACCACTAAATTCCAGCCACCGGCGACAAGAACGTGATAAAGCAATTTCTAAGCCTGCGTGCTTATCACTGCTGCTTTGTAAAGAACTTTTCCCGCATCGCCGAGCCGCTTACTCACCTAACGTAGACTGATGTCGAGTTCAAACGGGAAGCGCCAAAACAAGAAGCATTAGAGGAACTCAACCGACGTCTTCAGTCGCCGTCGGTACTTGGCCTCTTCGACGAAGACGCACAGACTGAAATCCACACTGACGCAATTGTGTAGGCCTTGGCATTACCTGGCTCTTTGTTTTAATGTGGTTTTATGCCTACATAAAAATAGGGCTCCACACAAGCACATCAACAGATCGTTCAACAGTTTGTTATATTGATTTGGAAATGGACTTGCTGTGAAACAGTGCGAAGCCGAAAAACCGCTTGAGGCCTTTCAAGTAAGACGCCGGCTCACAGAAGTGTCACTCTTCTGGAAGATATCTGGGGTTTAACGTCCCAAAACAAAAGCACGATATGATTATGAGGGAAGCCGTAGTGGAAGGCTCTGGAAATGTGGACCACCTGGGGTTCTTTAACGTGCACCTAAATCTAAGTACATGGACCTCAAACACTTTCGCCTGCATGGGAAATGCAGCAGCCGCGGCCGGAATTTGATCCCGCGACCTTCGGGCTGTTCTGCAAGTTAACGCTTCGGTATGCACAGGCTCTGCTACGTATATATTGTATCACTCAAAAGCACGCCTGATGCTTTTCTCAAATTAATAGCAGCGTTCGAGAATGTTGGTCTGCTGACTCGAATGCTGACCACACAATTACTGAAGCGACGCCAGGGCAACAAGTCTTTATTGTCGTCGAAGCAGGCAACCCCTTTCTGCCTTCCGCTTTTTGATGGCCTTCCTGCTGCATTCAAGGTGAACAGGGCTCTTTTTAATTGCTGAAATCACTGCGTAAATCAGCAGGTACAGGCTTCTTATACGAGGAATACGTATATGAAGCCTGTACGGTGTACAGGCTTCGTATACGTATTCGGTACGGTATCCAAGGCAACGCCTTGGACACCGTACCATTGTTGTCGAAATTTCGTACTCTATCTGAATTCAGCGGGAATTGTCATCCGCGGAGGATGACAATACTGCTTATGCGATTCCCCCATTAGCGGCGTCGGGCGCTTTATTTCATAGGCCATTCCGTGGGGAGGGGGGGGGGAATGTTTACCTCTCATATATTGCTTGAATTAGGAAAAAATGTCTTCATATCACCTTGACAACACATCAGCTCATTTCGGACAATAGTTCGCACAGCAGTTCTGTATTTTAAGCGAAATAATGTGGCATCAATAAAAATAATTCTCCCGAGACGAGCTGTTTCACAGCACCTTTATTAGTGTTGCGCTATTATTTTGTGTGCATTATGGCTTCTGGCTGCATTTGTCATGAAGTTCTCCAATCTCTCCAAATCTTTCTCGGATCAATATGGGCACTAGAGGCCATTCTCCTATGCTCCCTGATGCCGAGAAAAGCGTACGTCCACACAGTCTTGTCAAGCCATATATATATATAATATATATATATATATATATATATATATATATATATATATATATATATATATATATATATATACATATAGATACACCATTCACTCTGTCGAAGGCATACCTCCTGCCGACACATTAGGAAAACTTGTGTTTCCCACGTTTGTCGAGCTCTTTTTGTACCATATATATATATATATATATATATATATATTATATATATATATATTTTTTTTTTTTTTCTTCACATTTATATACTAAATACTATAGAATACACCCCCTACACTTTCCTTGGCGTTATTGTCTGTTAGTTCTCATTAATATTGTGTCTAACAAAGATAAACGAGCCCTTAAAAATCATCTGCTTTCCTTCATTCATAGCGAGGGTCTCGTCCTGGCAGACTTAATGCCTTCAGGTAGTACGCGAGGGATTATTGGTCAGCTGCCAGCTCGTAAAAAGATCACGTTCTACGTGACGCCAACAGGCAAAAAAGAGTGTTCCACACTCGCCGCCATGGCTGCGATTGGCGCTGACTAACACTCCTTGGTTTAAATCAACATATATACCCCAGAAAGTGGACGGGAGGATGACCGCCGCCGTAGCTCAGTGGTAGAGCATCGGACACGTTATTCGAAGGTCGCAGGTTTGGTCCCTGCCGGCGGCAAGTCATCTTTTCGTCCACTTTACTTTCTTCACATTTATATTCTAAATACTATAGAATACACCTCCTATATATATATATATATATATATATATATATATATATATATATATATATATATATATATATATATACATAACGATGACAAATTACGGACAAACGAGTAAAAATGTTTATTTTTTACAGAGTTGCGGCTGAGGGTTGGCCTGCACATATATAGACAGTACTACAGTATTTTCCCAAAATAATTTCAGCGATAAAAGATTTTTGGGCACGTGGGTGCCGTTTGAAATGCAAGAAATGTTGGAAAACCAGGTACGAAAAAAAATTCGCTTTATATCGACCATTCCAAGAATTCTTTCAACACTTGCTTTATGGCGTTTTTCGAGCATCGTGATTTCATTTTAGGGCAGTTCATTATAGGAGCTTTATATTTTTTATTCTTTAGCCCGTAGGTAAATTACTTATTGCATGGGGTTCTCAGAATCAACGGACGTCAAAAGAAGTCAAGTCTCAACGTTCATGTAAACCGGAGAGAAGCGGATTCATACGAAGTTCATCTATGTATTCCGCATGGACGGCGCATGATGTGACGACGCGCGTGCATTCTTGCTTTCCGTAGGTCGTCCGCGACCCTATATGGAAGGAATATGCCAAGCTATTTTTGACATCAAAATTTGGGGTAGTTTCGGGCAGCAGATTTTTTTTTTGAAGTTGGATTTTTCAGTCTGCTAACATGCAGGTTTACAGCTGTTATGATATCATAATAACAGATGACTTTTGTTGCGTAGTTGCGCGCCGCCGCCACCGCCTCCGGTGTGCGTAAGCACTGCAATAAGCAATGCGATTCATTATTGGGGGAATTGCGGCACATCTAAGCCAATGGCATTGTTATATTTGTACCTCTATTTATTATCACCTTCATATGTAGTAAACAATACAACGTACTAACAAAAGAAACTGAAAATTATGTGCTAAGAATACACTATGCCTCTTTTTTATATTCAGCAAATTCAGTTGGTTGGTATTGTCCTCAAGCAAAACTATCTAATGGTGTGACTCAAGTTCAAAAATTTTTTTCTGAACTAAAAGAAGAACTACATTGATTAAACTTTCTCTGGACAAAGTGTTTATGATTCTCACTCGTATGCGCTTTTCCGCTTATTTTTTCTTGGACCACCTTAGGGTGCTACAGACGTCTGAACATAGGCCAATGTAGCGTTTTCGCTAAGTTCAGGTTTTAGTGTTACAGCCTATAAGCCGTACACAGGGAAAACAAAAAAATTAGCAGATAGTACGTTTCATAGAGAGTTCTTTATAAAAATAATTTCTGCACTTGATCGATAATTGTCATTTGTACAAAAATTCTCGAAAACACGACAATTTACTCAACTTTACCTACGGGCTAAGGAGTAAAAAATATAATGCTGCCATAAGGAACTGCCCTATAATGAAATCACGATGCTCGAAAAACGCAATAAAGCAAGTGTTGAAAGAATTCCTGGAACGGTCGATTTACAGCGAATTTTTTTTCGTACCTGGTTTTCCAACATTTCGTGAAGTTCAAATGGCGCTCACGTTCGCAAAAGTTTGTTTTGCCGCTCAAGTTATTTTGGGAAAATACTGTGTTACTAATATCTCTATGTGTGTAATTTTCTCAGATTTTTAGATTTTTTTGAGAGAAATTGATTTTTGGCGACCGCCCTTTTGTCGACCCTATATATATATATATATATATATATATGTGTGTGTGTGTGTGTGTGTGTGTGTGTGTGTGTGTGTGTGTGTGTGTGTGTGTGTGTGTGTGTGTGTGTGTGTACAGAGACAACACCCGTTTGTCGGGCAGGCTGTTCTAACCTGACCCTCTTCCTCTGCTTCGATCAACTCCCCGCGCGCCCGGACCCCAGTGTCGTTCTTTGTCATCACAATATATATATATATATATATATATATATATATATGTGCGGGGGGGGGGGTGTCATGTGCTGCATGGAGGGCCAAACATAACGGTCAGCCACGAGGCGTGTGAAGGGGCGTATGCCGGGATGGCTGAGATTGTGCACTGGTTGAAGAGGCCACGACGATGGGACAGGGGCACATAGCACAGTGCTTCAATTTATACATGGTGCGTTCGTTAATCGCCGCATTGTACAGGGCTTCATGGTGGATGATGGACGCGTAAGCGGCGTGTTTTGATGCACGTCCATCAAATAGCGTGAAGCGCTCTACAATGAACGAACGCCACTGCATATCAATCAAGGAACGCTTGGCGCGAGGGTGCGTCTGTTTCATTTCACGTGCTTCGAGCGTTCTTGTTCTTCATAGGAAAAAGCAACCAGGCAGACTTCAGCACAAGATAAAAGCTAGATTGTAGGGCTGTTTGAGGCGACCTACAACATAAAGTTAATATTTTACTGATACGAGCAAGAATAAAAAACTTTGCACCGAAACATCAATAATATAGATGTATTTTAGTGGAAACAGTCTCCTGAACGCATTTAATATTGCGTGGTAGAAGCGTAGAATCGCGCCAGGTGTTAAAACTTGCGAATTGCGCAACGAGTGGGTGTTTTCAAGGCCCACCCATTTAAAATCGCTCAGACATATTTAATCATCACAATCAGCACAAGCATCAACAAAGTGAGCGGCTGCGTACGTTCACGTGTTGCCTTATGGACGCGTAGTGGGCCCTTCGCTGATTGGCAAAACGAAGAATTAAGGCGTAGTGGGCACTGCACAACTGTGCTTACACTAGGCATTGTAGGATAGTGTGAAAAGGCCTATGTTACGCGGACAGACGTTCGTTTTCTTGCGGCACGGTTGAGAAATGCACCGACAACCGAAGTAGCTAGGCCAGCTGGTGAGAAGGCGATGCGCATGGGGCTCGATTATGCTATTCCGTACTACTCTTGAAGGCGAAGCTCAAGCGTCCTCCAAGATTGTTTGGGATTTGTGGACACATTTTCTGAAACACCCTGCCAATCTATATATATATATATATATATATATATATATATATATATATATATATATATATATATATATATATATATATATATATATATATATATATATATATATATATATATATATTCAGCTGCGACGTACCGGTAGACGCGAAGGTGTTGCCCAGACGCGTACCGGAGGCCTCTCTCACTAGCCGAACGTCCTTTTCTACTCTAACCTCCCTGTTCCCCACTACACAGATGCACATACCCAAATCGCGTATACAGTAACGTTTCCCTCCGCGCAGACGAAGCCCACCGGGTGAGTCAAACAGTCTCTCGAGGAACAAAGTGCTTCAAACGCGCAACATGGACAAGTTCAGTCTTTGCAGACCGTCGGCCATTTGAATGGAGACGCGCTACGCGGTAAGATAAATCGCTTAGACGGTCTATGACAACATAAGGTCCTGCATAGTGCGCCAGCAGTTTTTCGCACAACCCGCGTTTTCTAGTTGGCGTCCACAGCAACACTAGGTCACCGCGATTATACGTCACGTGTCGGCGTCGACGGTCAAAACGTGCCTTCGAGCGATCTTGCGAAGCAAAAGTGCGCAAATAAGCAAGACGTCGGGCCTCTTCTGCACGGCAGACGATCTCGGATATACAGGGATCATGGTAGTCCAAAAACGGGAAGACGGTATCGAGGGTATGACGAGGCGGCCGAGCACAGAGAAGAAAGAACGGGCTGTAGCCGGTAGTTTCATGCTGTGCGGTGTTAAATGCATAAGTGATGAAAGGTAGAACGCTGTCCCAGTTCTTGTGGTGCGATGCGACATACATAGATAGCATGTTCGTGAGAGTCCTGTTAGTTCGTTCCGTTAGACCGTTTGTTTGGGGATGATATGGTGTCCACCACGTCTGCAGCGAATTGTCGCCCACGATCACTGATAACAATTTTAGGAGGTCCGTGTCGTAGGACCACAAAACGGAGCATGAATAAACACATATCGGCTGCAGTTGCCGATGGTATAGGCTTCCCAAGCAACGCTTAGCGGCGCTGCTGCTCTTGACAGGCAGCGCCATCTCTGGCAGAAAAAGAGAAACTGGGGCGTGATCAGCGAGCGCTTTCCCTTCTCGCCACCGCGTTGCCGCTCGCTTCCGTGCACGTGCAGAGCTCTCGCGGTGCACTTGCGGCGTCTCACAATGTACCGCGTGCAGTGCGGCTTCAAAAGGATCTTCAAGCTTGACTGGCACTTCCGCAAAGCGAACTTGATAAAATGAGGAAAGCTCGTCAATCACGTTTACGGTGAAGAGCAGACGATCCACGACAACCACGCCCGACTCAAAGCGAAATGCATTTCCCAAGTCGCGATTACACCGTGTAGGACGTATACCACGAGGTAAGTCTCATTCTGTCACGTTAAAGATGAATAATGGTCCACATGCACTCCGAAATGAAGCCGTACACGCTATCGATGTTCTGCGGCGTGGACTACGAATCATATGATTCTTGTTTTGATATGGCATGCTTACAGTAGCAGCCGTGTACTTTCGTGAACAAACGTTTGCGGCGTGCGAAAAAATTATACGGCCATGGCACTGCTTCCTGATAAGGTTAAAGTCAAGTCCTCCGTGCCCCTGGAGAATCACCCGCCGATTAACACGCGAGGCAGCTAGCTGAGCTTCAACCACTGTGAAGCAAGATGAACTGCTCGCCTCGTTTTTTCGGCTCTCGCGTCATGCTTGCAGTCTCTTTTTATGATACCGACTTGACAGGCGTATAAAACCTGTTGCGTGAACGCGGCTAGAAAATCGCACAAAGTCAGAAGGTGGTTAATTCAAGGTTGCAATTGCAAAGCATGTATGAAGTGCCAGTTATATTTAGCGGCTTAAATATATTACACCCCAATAAAGTGACAAAAACAAAGCAAACCTGCAGAACGATGTCAAAGCTTGCTGAAAATGCACAGACGTCCGTTCCGGCGTGATAAAGCAGCCTTCCCGACGCGTGAAATGCAGGCGCCGAACTTCTGACAATGTGCGGAGTTCAGTTGAATTCAACCAACCGCGCAACGCTAACGGTATAACGCGAATGTGAACGTTCAACAACGACGGGTAGGTCTCACGAGCACGGGGAATCAAAACACAAAGTTGCTTCACCTACAACCGTAACTGGACTTTAACAATGCGAGAAGACAGCGAGTAATCATTACTGTAGTTGCTGCGTGCATGCGCCCCGTTACTTACCGATTCAGGTAGTCGGAACGAACGAAAGCGATGAACTCAGACAGCCAAAATAGAAGGCGAGACAGCGCTGTCAGCTATCCACGCTTGCCGCCTTATTTCTCGTGCGACACGCCCGGGAACCGATACAGTTTAACACGTGAATCGTGTGCCTTGTCTGCACTGTTGTGGCTGGCCACTAAACCGCAATACTTCGGATCACGCTTGCGCTTCCGCGGGGTCGCTTCTGCCATCGTGGAAATGCGCAGCTTCGCACAGCAAGCCTCTCGCTTCAACGTGCCGAGCTGACGGCCCCACAGTTACCCGCACCGAGAGAAGAACGCGAGCGCACGTGCGCTACCGCTACCGTGAAAGGGGCTGAGTCGGCCGCGCGACGGTTCAGTGTTGTCCGACAGAGCCGCTGCGCGGCTGTCGCGGCGCTGTCGTCGTGCCGCAAACTTGAGCTTGGGTTCCCTATGGCAGCTGTCTCGCAATACCTTGTTAAATGATCGGTGCATACGACTATCCACCGATTTCCATCAGAAGATTGCGGAAAGGGCCCAAGAAGGTCGATCACAACTTGCTCGAATGGAGTTCTAGGGGGCGGCACAGGATGTAGTCGCCCTGGAGGAGCACTTGTAGGGCGCTTGTGACGTTGACACTCGCTGCAACTAGAAACGTAATGTTCCGTCGTCTGGCGCATTCTTGGCCAGTAAAATCTTTCTTGAAGCCGGAAAAGAGTTTTCGCTGTGCCTAAATTACCGGACGTTAGAACATCATACATAGCCTGCAAGACAGAAACGCGGAGACTCTTCGGAACTACGAGAAGATATCGTGAGCCGGTCGTAGTGTAGTTCTTTTTGTACACTAGCCCATCGCGGATGCAGAAGCGAGTCGCCGATGATTGTGGTTCGGTGGCAAGGAGCTGCTGTATGGTGCCGTCTCTTTGCTGTTCAGTCTTAAAGGCATTGGTATCAGGAAATGGTAGGTCCAACGGTGCGATGTAGGTGTCGAAGTTGTCCACGTCACAATCCGTCGATGGAAACGGTAGTCGCGAAAGACAATCTGCGTCAGCGTGACGACGACCACTTTTAATGGAAACGGTAAAGTCGTATTCCTGCAGACGGAGTGCCCAACGCGCAAGGCGACCAGACGGGTCACGCAGATTGACCAACCAGCAGAGAGAATGATGGTCTGTGACGATGGTAAAGGGGCGTCCGTACAGGTAAGACTGGAAGCGCTGCACTGCGAAGACTACTGCGAGGCATTCTTGCTCTGTGGCGGTGTAGTTACGCTCGGATTTGCTGAGCGAGCGACTTGCATACGCGACGACGTGTTCTTTGGTATCTAAGCGCGGAACCAAGACGGCGCCTACACCAACACCGCTAGCGTCTGTGTGGAGTTCTGTGGGAGCCAGAGGATCGAAGTGTCGAAGAATGGGATGGGACGTCAAAAGCAACTTCAACTCAGAAAAAGCGGACGCACATTCCGGGGTCCAGTCAAACCGCACGCCTTTCTGAAGCAGGCACGTGAGCGGATGCGCGATATGGCAATCGACAGTGGCAAAGCTAGGAATGAATCGGCGGAAGTATGAGCAAAGGCCCAAAAAGCTGCGCAGTTCTTTAACCGAGTGAGGTTGCTTGAACGCCTCCCCTGCGGCCGTCTTCGCGGGATCCGGTCGTACGCCTTCTTTGTCCACTAAGTGGCCAAGGACGAGTGTTTGGCGCTCTCCAAAACGACATTTCTTTGAGTTGAGCACCAAGCGTGCTTTGCTTAGGCAATCCTGCACGAGACCAAGGCGTGTGTTGTGCTCAGAGAAAGTGCGCCCGAAAATCACAACATCGTCCAAATAACACATGCAGACTTCCCACTTTAAACCACGCAGAATGTTGTCCATGAAGCGCTCAAAAGTTGCAGGTGCATTGCACAGCCCGAATGGCATCACATTAAGTTCAAAAAGTCCATCTGGTGTAACAAATGCCGTTTTCTCCTTGTCTTTCTCGTGCATTGGAATCTGCCAATACCCTGACCTCAAATCAACGGACGAAAAGTAAGAGGCTGATGAAAGACAGTCTATAGCATCATCAATCCGTGGTAGTGGGTCTACGTCTTTTTTGGTGATCGCGTTAAGGCGGCGGTGGTCAACACAAAATTGCCATGTTCAATCTTTCTTCTTGACTAGAATTACGGGAGCGGCCCACGGACTACACGATTCTTGAATTACATTTTTCTTTAGCATCTCGCAAACCTGTTCATTGACCACTGCGCGTTCCGAAGGCGACACACGGTATGGTTTCTGTCGGAGAGGTCTATGAGATGCCGTGTCTATGCGGTGCTTTATACGAGAAGCAGGGAATGATGACGGAGCCTGTAGCTGTGCGAAATCGAAAAGACCGGCATATTCGCGCAGAATACTCACCAGTTCATTAGGCTCGTTGTTGCGGAGAGACTTGTCAATCATAGCCATAATAGAGGTGTCCCTGGCGTGCAGATTATCGAAATCGGGTTTATTCGAGGAATCGCTGCTCTCTGCAAGTATGGCAAGTGAGAATACTTGATGTTGATGAATTTGGGCAAGTTTTAGACCCTCCGGCAGTACCGAAGGTTCATCGGATCAGTTGACCGCCCATAAACCAGTATGCCCTTGCACAACTGACAAGGTACAGTAGGGTATTAAAACATTCTTCTTTATGCAGCTGAGGTGAACAGGCTCTACGGTGGCGTCAAGTGTCTCCTCGGTTGCAGGGGAAGAGGCGACAGGAACACACTTGGCAGACGAGGGTGGCACAGTTGTGTCCATGGACACACAAAGGGGACTTTCCTGACAGGGCGGGTTTTCTATAAACGCAACTGGAACATTTGAATCTACTGTCATCTCTCCTGTGCGGCAATCGACAGTGGCACCACAAAGCTTCAGGAAATCGAGTCCCAGAATTACATCATGCGTACTTTCAAGGAGAACAGCAAACTCCGCAATAAATTTCTGACACCCCAAACTAACAGCCAGAGTGCAAACACCAACAGGTTGTAATACATCTCCGCCAACTCCGCGAAATGTATCAGCACGGTCCCAGCGGAACATAGTTTTTCGTCCAAGGAGGCGTTTAAACACAAGACTCATCACTGACACGGTTGCACCTGTGTCCACTAAGGCCATTGTTGAGACACCATCGATAAGCACAGGAACCTTATCTTTAAGCATGCAAACTAAAGGAGGTATTTCGGTTGAAATCGAAGACTCTCCAGTGACCTCACCTCCAACGGCCGCGCCGACTAGATTTCCGGAGGAGGCGAGGGATAGCGGCGCCGAGGAGACGGTGATCGGTTGGCACGAAGGGCCGGTGGTGGTGTCACACTGCGGTCGGAGGCGGGAGAACGGCTTCGTAGCGGTCTTGGTATCTCGTAGCTCCCCGGGAACGTCGGTGCTCGTGCAGAGTCAGACCGGTGGAATCTCGGTGATCGGTCGTACCTCGGCGGCTACTGGTAGTTGCAGTACCTGGCAATATGGCCTTCGACGCCACAGTTGTAGCAGACTGGTAGGGGACGCTCGCCGGACCACTGCTGAGAGCGCTCTGCTGTGAAGTGTCGTCTAACCGAATGCAGTGGGCCAGCTTGCTGAACGGGAACTGCCCGCCTCTGTGGGGCGGGGCCGGAACGAAGGCGTTGGTTGTACCGCTGGTCAGACGTGAATGAGTCCCGACGTGGCCACGAAGTGCGAGCTTCGCTGATGTCCGTCACACATACCGATGGTCGCAAAGGAGCTGACGGCGCCGTGTAGTAGGTTGGACAGCTAGGCGGACGATGGATGGTGTCGTCGACCAATACGTCTTATCGCTGTAGCTCTTCGCGCACGATTGCACAGATAGTAGCGGCAAGGTCGGCGGGCGGGCTCATGTCGACGCTGGCGACTGTTGTTACATTTGCCAGCCTACCAAATTTCGGGGCAATGCGACGAGTCTTCAACTTTTCAAACATACGGCAGTGACGTTGGACGGCGGAGACGGATGTGAGGTCTTCCCTACCAATCAGAAAATTGTAGACGTCTTCGGCTATACCCTTCAGGAGGTGTCCGACCCTGTCTTCTTCAGACATCTGCGGGTTCAAGACCTTACAAAGCTTCAGGACTTCCTCTATATAGGCGGTGCACGTCTCCCCAGGAGTCTGAGCTCTTTGAGCCAGCGTCCACTCCGCGCTTTTCTTTTTCGAATCAGAGTCGCCAAAGCACTTCTTGAGTTCTTCAGCGAAAAGATCCCACGTCGTTAAGAACTCTTCGCGGTTTTCGTACCACATCAGGGCGGTCTCCGTGAGAAACAGCGCGACATTTTCCAGTTGGTCGGTGGAATTCCAGCAGTTGTACCGGCTCACCCTTTTGTAATGCGTCAGCCACGCGTCTACATCTTCTCCTGCCCTGCCCGCGAACGAGCGGGGCTCAATATAGTGGTGCCGAGGAGCAGCCGGCGCTGACCTTTGCGTGGTTGAGGTTGTTGAGTCTTGACCTGCGCCGCTCTGGGCCATGACGAATGTTGTCGGCAGCAGACCGGCAAGACGACGGCTCCGGCGAAGTTGAAACAGCTGTAGCTCCGTGGTACGTTTACGTGCTGTACCCCGAACCTCCACCACTCTGTTACGTCCATGAAAGGTTTTATTGAGCTGCGACGTACCGGTAGACGCGAAGGTGTTGCCCAGACGCGTACCGGAGGCCTCTCTCACTTGCCGAACGTCCTCTTCTACTCTAACCTCCCTGTTCCCCACTACACAGATGCTCATACCCAAATCACGTATACAGTAACAATATATATATATATATATATATATATATATATATATATATATATATATATATATATATATATATATTGTCACGGGCTTCTTGTTAAAAAGAAGGACAATAGCTGGAGATTCTGTGTTGACTACCGCCATCTGAACCATATTACCAAGAAAGATGTGTATCCTCTCCCGCGTATCGACGACGCGCTCGATTGCCTGCACGGCGCCAGATATTTCTCGTCAATCGACCTGCGCTCAGGGTACTGGCAGATCGCTGTGGACGACCAAGACAGAGAGAAGACTGCCTTCGTGACCCTGATGGACTTTATCAGTTTAAGGTGATGCCGTTTGGTTTGTGTAATGCTCCCGCGACTTTCGAGCGCATGATGGACTCTCTCCTTCGCGGCATGAAGTGGTCCATCTGTCTTTGCTACCTGGACGATGTTATTGTTTTTTCCACCACCTTCGAGAACCATCTTACTCGCCTGTCCACAGTGCTTGATGTTTTCCGACGCGCTAACCTTCAACTTAACTCGTCGAAATGTCACTTTGGACAACGCCAAATCTGCGTACTCGGCCATCTTGTTGACGCTGCGGGCGTGCAACCAGACCCTGGAAAAGTCCGAGCAGTTCGAGATTTCCCCACACCCCGCTCGGCCAAGGACGTCCGCAGTTTTCTTGGACTGTGCTCCTACTTCCGTCGCTTTGTCCAGAACTTCGCCGACGTGGCCCGTCCTCTGACCTGCCTACTGAAAAAGGACGTCGCATTCACTTGGCGCCAACAACAAGCGCACGCTTTCTCATCCCTCGTTGCCATCCTCACCAACCCGCCAGTTCTGGCACACTTTGACCCTTCTGCCACTACGGAGCTTCGTACCGATGCCAGTGGCCACGGTATAGGCGCAGTGCTTGCACAACAGCAACAGGGCATGCACCGCGTCGTCGCGTACGCAAGCCGCCTTTTGTCGCCATCGGAACAAAATTATTCGATCACCGAACGAGAGTGCTTAGCTCTCATCTGGGCTATCACGAAATTCCGACCGTACCTGTATGGCAGACACTTCACGGTTATTACAGACCACCATGCGCTTTGCTGGCTCTCCTCGCTCAAGGACCCCACGGGACGCCTCGGTCGCTGGGCGCTGCGCTTACAGGAGTACACCTTTTCGGTATCCTATAAATCTGGACAACTTCACAAGGATGCCGACTGCTTGTCTCGGCACCCAGTCGATCCCCCTGAAACGACGGAAGATGATCATGAAGCACTCGTTCTCTCCATTACAGACTTCGTCAACATGGCTGCTGAGCAACGCCGCGACTCGTCTTTGCGGCCTATTATAGATGGTCTGCAATCTCCACAGCCTGACCGTTCCCTACAGATGTTCGTCCTTCACAACGACATCTTGCACCGCTACAACGCCCGCCCTGACGGTGCTGAGCTTTTGCTCGTTGTTCCTGCGCATCTCCGCTCGGATGTTTTGGCACAGCTTCATGATGCACCCACCGCCGGCCATCTAGGGGTGTCACGCACGTACGACCGCATTCGCCGGCGATTCTTTTGGCCTGGCCTCTACCGTTCTGTGCGACAGTACGTTGCGGCGTGTGACCTCTGTCAGCGGCGCAAGACACCTGCGCTATTGCCTGCTGGCAGTCTTCAGCCCATTGAAGTCCCAGATGAGCCATTTTTCCGAGTCGGCCTCGACCTTCTCGGACCTTTTCCCGTGTCGGCCACCGGTAACAGGTGGATTGCCGTCGCTACCGACTACGCAACGCGGTATGCCGTCACACGAGCACTCCCTACCAGCTGCGCTACTGACGTAGCCGATTTCATTCTTCATGACATCATTCTACGTCATGGTGCTCCTCGTCAGTTGATCACGGACCGCGGCCGCTGCTTCCTATCTAAAGTAGTCGACGACCTCCTACGATCCTGCTCGACCCACCACAAGTTCACTACAGCGTACCACCCACAAACGAACGGGCTCACCGAACGCCTGAACCGTACCCTGACCGACATGCCTGCAATGTACGTCTCTGAGGACCACCGCGATTGGGACATCAACCTACCTTTTGTAACCTTTGCATACAACTCTTCGCGCCACGACACAGCTGGATTTTCCCCTTTTTACCTGTTGTTTGGCTACGACCCGCCTTTACCCATGGACACCATGTTACATTCTGACGCCGACTCATCGACTGCCTATGCTCGTGATGCGCTGGCTCGTGCTGACATCGCCCGCCAGGTCGCCCGGGATCGTTTATGCGCCTCGCAGATTAACCAAAAGTGTGGTTACGATCGCCGACACCGCGATGTGCAGTACTCTCCGGGGTCGCTGGTCTTGCTGTGGTTACCATCACGACGTGTTGGTCTATGCGAAAAACTGATGTCCCGTTATGTTGGCCCTTACCGCGTCATACGAAAGGTCACTAGCGTGACCTATGAGATCGCTCCACTCAGTCCTATGTCAGCGACAGGTTCAGCCACGAGCGATATCGTCCATGTCTCGCGACTTAAACCGTACCGCTCTCGCCCCGAGAACTGATCGCACCGGGACGGTGCTTCTGCCGCCGGCGGGTAATGTCACGGGCGGAGAAGGGCAGCGAACGACGACGACGAAGTGCTGAGCGGAACGCGCTTGGACTGCGGCAGCGTTGTACGCTTTTGGCTGTCAAATATACCCTGCGTATATAGTTTCTTCCCCGTAACAATATATATGTGTGTGTGTGTGTGTGTGTGTGTGTGTGTGTGTGGTGTGTGTGTGTGTGTGTGTGTGTGTGTGAGAGAGAGAATCGTTGTATGTTTGTTAGATGAGACATTCAATATGGTACAATCGAAATTGTTTGTCGTTTTCTTTTCTCCCCTAATGTTAACACTCATTCAGCCCAAATAACTTGAATGTGCTTGCAACCTCTGCACTATTGTACCTGAGAGAGCTTGAGATTTTTTTGCAACAGAACATTCCAGAGAGAATTAACCTAAGTGCATTCTAACTGTATGACCATTTTTATTTACAGGGCACATGGACGAACGCGTACGTATGTGTTGAATATTTTTGACTACTAAGAAATACATGCAGAAGTAAAACTGTAATGTAAACAAACCTGCAACCAATTTACACGATACAGGCAATAAATATCAGGTTCTTTTTACCATTCTATGCATTCGGTGTCCGAGACTTGGCACCCGAGACGATATAGGCGAAGTGAGACACAGAGTACTGCCACTACAAGCAGTGGTGATAGGCTCACCAGCCGTTTTATCCTAAAAACAGTAAACAAATTCACTGGAGAACTTGAAGAAGGTGAATACAGTTTATAGCGATGGCCGTTTGTGCAGACAGTTACACTCCTACATGCACAAGACACTTGAAATTGAACCAACAAATCTGTAGGACATCCCCATATCGATGGAGCCTAGCACCTTATGTGCGGTTCATTTGGATAGGTGGAACATCGGAGCCGCTTTCCGAGGCCCCAATACTCCGCTTCAGTATTCCCACCGGTGAATCGTCACCGATTTGCTCTATGACGGTGGCACAGTTTCTCCACCAATTTTCCAGACTGCCCCAACAAGCCACTGAAATTGGTGAATCGACCCTCCATTCATCGAACTCCTTCTACGGGCGATTTTTCCAAACACATTTGGGCTCGTGCTTCTTGCCCCAACCACGCACGCAAGGACAAATTCACGTAAGGGAGAAGTGGTGCGGAAAACCTCAGCTGATGCAATGAGCATGATGCGCTTAAATCGCGCCTTTGGTGATGAACATCATGAGAGAGACATCACTGGTAACCCGCGTACCTAATGCGAGCAGCAAAACAGGCTGTCCCTATTGCGGGCGCTCCCGATAATTACGCGCATTCTGATTTCGCGCCTCAGTTGGACGACGACGACAAGAAGAAAATCGCAGTGTCCGGCGAGATTCGTGAAGTGAATCCAGCTTTTCTGACTGAATTTTACACTCTTCCCAGCTCTTTCGTCCATCGCCGCACGAGATAAGCAACGTTAATTCACGATTGAAGAAACAAGCACTAGCAACGCTCAGCACAGCAGAAGAAACAGCAGCGCTGACAACAAGGCACAAGCTGGCCAGTGACGTCACTGGATCTCCTGGTCACCTGATAGTATTTGTTAACGAGTGGGCCAACTACGTCAGGGGTGACCACTCTATGCTCACGGTAGAGTGCTCTTCGAAATCGAAACTATCTCCAGTCGTAACATACCAGCATATAATTTAACATTCGTCTCGCGCTGGGGCAAATGAGTTTCATTGCCGCTATTAACGAGTCTGTAACCACTAATTAAAAGCAAAAAACAGAGGTTCACAAATTTTCTGTCACCACTCCGTTAAGGCAAGCATGAAGGGTTTCGCCGGAACGAGTAGTCTTGTTGAGAAGATTAGAAAAACTAGTATGCGACGCGTTACTTGTTCCTGCGCTTTATCGTCTTCCTGCATGCGACGGCAGTTGAGATGCATCACAGGCAGCACGCCTACATTAGACCGATCTCGGCCCAACGTCGGCAAATGTCGGCACCGATATTGGCCCGACGTCGGCAAATCACGGTAGCGCTACTTTCACCCACGTCGGCCCGATGTCGGATAGGCGGCGTTGGGTCGATGTGGACTAGCTAACGTCGGTCCGGGACGGGCGTGCCATTATTCAGCCGATGATGACAAGCCATCATTCGGCTTATGTAAGCTAGCCGATGCTAGCGTGATGTCGGCCCCGCGGACGTTGGGAAGCCGTCGGTGTGACAATTTGCACCCTTTATTAGGGTATACAGTAAAACCTCGGTGATACGATCACGGCTCTTACGAATTTCGGGGTGATACGAATTTTTCTGTGGTCCCGGCCAAGGCCCATTAGCTTGCAATATGTTGGAGTACGGTTCTTGCGAACCGATTTGCACTCCGCGACGTTTGATACGAACGTACGCTAGCGCACAGGTACGAACTGGTGCGGCCCGCGCTCTCGCGGAAGAGGCGGTAGTCACGCGCGGGCGCGGGCATGCGAGCGGCGCGACCATCAATGGTGCATCGTTGCCTCCGAGATAGCGCGCGCGAATTTTGGAGGCCTTTATGCGCCTTAGCTTTCAGATTACAGATGACGTTGACGTCGCGCTTTTTTTTTCGGCGCGTTGACGCGTGCTCCAGTGCTCGAGGCAGCAGCGTCTTTGTACTGTGTTAACACGTATACGTGCCTGCCACGTCGATGCAAGCCATGTCCCCGCAATCAGACGTTCTACGAAACAAGACTGAACCTTGGGCTGCGGGTCCGTCATGAAGTCCCATGAAACGTGGACGAAGACCCCAAGAGACGAAGCGGACGGTCTTAGCGAAGGAGCTTGGCCACTGTCTATCGTGTGCAAAGCGCTTCTTAAGTCGCTTTCGCCGCAGTAGTCTGTTGTCATGCAAGAAAGAGTAGTAGGATTAGGAAGGAGCCACTAGCGGTCACGGGGCACAACACGTCTGGGTCATAATTACACACGCGCGCATGCACCCCATATTTACGAGTACAGTTTGTATGCTCGTTGACGTCTAAAAACTTTACTGGCAATCGTTAAGAGCTGTTCATGACGTCGCTGCGGCCCTGAGAAACACTAAATCAAAA
Organism: Rhipicephalus sanguineus; assembly: GCF_013339695.2. Lineage (NCBI taxonomy): Eukaryota > Metazoa > Arthropoda > Arachnida > Ixodida > Ixodidae > Rhipicephalus > Rhipicephalus sanguineus. Next base: position 385,475 of record NC_051182.1, on the reverse strand, counting down.
CGTATGCCAACTTTCTTTTGTCGCATGCTAAATTTCCATGTTTTCTGGTGATACGAATTTCGTATGATACGAATACTTTTCGTAACCCCGCGAGATTCGTATCAGCGAGGTTTCATTGTATTAGCAGGAGTGGTTTATCGCGCGGTAAGTACGATAATACCGTCTTGGGCTTCACGTAGCTAGTTTAGATGAGGACACCTACGACAGTTGCTCGATGCGTAGAGTAACTTAATCAGAGCGGCTGATACATGTGTTACAAAGGAAAGCGGCTGTGGGCCGACCACTGCATTTTGGTATTACTGCAGTTACAGTACTGTAAGTCAGCAGTGCCAAAATAGCCCATCCGCGGCCCAACGGTATTCATCGACTACCATTGGCGCCGTATTCGGAAAGTACTTCTTACGGCAGTGTCACTGGGGTCTTAGTGTGCCATAGAGACCCAGAATTATGTGGAACTGTGCAAGGACGAGATGAATAATAAATATTGCCTCCAGCACAACTAAAATGATGAAAAGCCTTCTGCACCAACTACGCATGCATTTGGGTAATGAAGAAGCAACACATTTGCAGGGTGATCAACAGAAATTTATTCACACATATGAACACACGCCAGCAGTTCGGAAATAATTATGCCATAAAAATACCTAAGCATCTGTAGATAGCATAGCCAACACTTAAAGATCCCAAACTCCCATATTCCTCAAGAAAGGCAGGAAAATACTTCTCCAGAAGGGGGTCAGGCTAAGGTTACAGTGTATTCAATTTTATTCATGGTACATTCACAATAAATATTCAAAGAACTAGAAGAGGAAAAAATAGGGATAAGGATTAACGGAGAATATTTTGGCTACTTGCATTTTGCCGATGATATTGCGCTTTTCAGCAGTGACGGCGACGAATCACGAAAAATATCCACGCACCTCCACTAAGTGAATCATGATGTGGCGGGCGGAGCTCTGGGTATCGTATGGATGAGTAACCGTAGGTTACCCGAGCGTTGCCCAATATAACGTAAAATGAGTGACGTAAAGTGACATAAATCTTCGACCACAAAGCTATGTCCTAAGGTCCATAATGTCTACGTTGAAGTCGCCGAATAGTATAAAGGATTCGTGCTTGTAAATGTTTTATATTGTTCTGTCACAATTATCATTGATGTTCGTCTTTTGTAAAGCTTTTTTAAAGATAATGCCTAAACGAAGGAAAGCCATCATTATTCTGAGTTAACGTACCATATGAAGCCGCTACGTTGAACATCATGCGCATAAATCATGATTGAGCCTTCGAGTGGAGTACTTAGAGCGTTAACTATGAAAATCTTAAATACATCAACATTACTGTGTCTAGTGAAGCGGCCGCTCTCGTTGTCTGGAAAAATGAAAATGAACACGCACAGTGTCTAATTACATACAGAGCTGTTATCCTTCCTTCGTGACAACATTAAATAACTGCAGATGTGGCACTCTCAAGGAATAGTGTGTTCAATGCACAATTTTCCTGTACTATATTTGTCGTACAGCAAGCTTGCTTTTTCTGCTCTGGTCACTGAACAAGAATTTTGCAGAATTGAACAGGGGTACTACTGCTAATCAAACTTATTCGAAAAATATTCGATTTGGACTTGGATGTCTTTATTCGAATTCGATTCGAAGTTCAAGATTTTATATTCATCCACTCCTAATTATTACCTGTGGTGAAACTTCTCCTCACTGTCACGTGTGCCTTAGCACTAGAGATTCTAACCACATAATTCTAATTTGCCCGAACAAGTCCAGGCTTCCATGGCAAGGGTCAGAACACCAGAAACGATGGGAAGGTTCTACGCATAGTTCACAACGGGAGCCACAGCTTCGTTCCATGGCAAGAGGCGTTGCCTAACCACAAAAGCGCCGAATATACAGAGCAACCCGAGGGTACATCGTCGTCCTGCTTTCTTTTTTCCCCTCCCCATCACATGACTCCCTCGCAAATCAAGAGACCTCTTTACCTACCTACATTTAGCAAAGCGTCGCTTACGCTTCACTTCGCACATGTGCAGCGCTCCGAGTCTGCGCAGCAAACTGCATAGAGGAGGCGCTGGCATAGGTTTCACGCTTTCAGTAAGCGCGTTGTGCCAAGACGTGGTTAAAGATGCTTGCAAAACGTCGGCGAAGCCAAGCAGACGCACCGTCACGATACGCATAATCGGCTAAACAGCGGAGCGCGAGATGACTTGTACGTCCCGCTGCTGGCACGATCATTCAGCGCACGTGAGCTACCACCCCCGCTATGCATCTTTGTGGACATTGCTGGCATACACATGTCTGACAGGATCGATCTGCTGTATCTCTCTAATGTATTACGTCCGTGGTTACGGAACTTAATTAAAGATATGTTAGCATGCTCAATCCGAAGGGTGTCAGAACTAGATTTATTCATTCATTTGAATATCCCGATGGTGCCATGTTTTTGTCAATTCTCATTTATATCCGTCTTAAATACATGTCTTTTTTCAGGCAAGCAAATTTATCATACGCAATTGAGCCATCGGGTATAATTCTTCGGTTGAGTAACGGTAAGATTTCGTTCTTTTTTTCCAACGCGCATTTTATTTGAATATTGTAAGACAGCGTGATCATCATACGGAATACTATTCTGTTTAATATATTTTAAATACAGTTAATAAAAAGCACAGATTTCACAACTCGCGCAAGGCTGGAACTAACAGCGGAGGCAGTGTTCAACCTAGCTTTATCTAAGTTTTTGCTAGTGATGCCAAGTTTTTAGTGAAGACACTTTTTGCTACTAGCACGAAGTGTGGTTATGCTTGGCTCTCCTTCTCCGGCTTCGGTCTGTTCCTCGCACTACTCACGTGTCGCGTGGTTTTGCCAAGAACATGTCGCGTGACTACCTGTTACGTGATAATGTGATTTTAGTCACGTGATCAGCTGTTACATGGTGCTTGGCACGAGCATGTCACGTGACCAGTTGTTACGTGATTTGTCACGTGCTGACACGTTACGTGTTGTTACGTGATGTGACGTGATTTTAGTCAAGGGACCAGCTCTTACGTGGTTGTAGGGGGAAATGTCACGTGACTTGGTGTCCTGTGATGTCACGTGATTTTGAGTCACGTGAAAAGTTACATGGTTTATGGGGAGAACGTGTCACGTGAGTAGACGTTACGTCATGTTTCGTAATCTTACTCACGTGACTATACTCTTTTTCATGACTTTCGTGCAGCAGAGCCAAACCAACACGACCCTCGAACCCAGATTGTTGCGAAGCGAGATGTATTGCCCATGTACAGAGCCCGTTGCTTGTCCTCGTGACCTTTACAAGCGGTCTCGCGGGACAATTTTTACTTGAAGCTTGTCTACGTAGTGTAGCTACGATTTGTATAAAACAATTTTTTGTGGCTCTATGATATGGAGAAAGAGTTATCGCTTGTTCGTGTTATAAGATGCGAATAATGAAAGACATAATGCAGCTGTGCCTCGTATATAATATCATTTTATCTCTAAAGTACCAAAAATTGGTATGACATTGTCTAAATTATTACTAGTCGGCACATCCACAGCCTCCGTAGTGCCACGGAGGGCCGTCTTGGGTAGTGATTCATCCTTATCCAAAATGGCGGCGCCAGGTTCACCTGTGCTATATCGTTCCTGGGTTCGCTTTTATAACAAGGGAACGAAGCATTGGCTTTGAATGCGTTCAGTACAATGCGTAAGGAGTACGGCATAAATGGGAGCATAAATTCTGTACCTAAGAAAACGGCTGCAAATAATAACGTCAGCGAGCGAGTGCTGTGCAAGTGGATAGCGGATAACGAGAAGTATAGGAAGTTGCTGTCACCAAAGAAGCTGTTTCGCGGTAGCAGGGGCCGTGTTCGAGAACATCTGCTGGAAGACTTCGACCTATCTTTGTTGCGCAGTGTCGTGCACCATTTCTATAAAAGGAAGGAAATTCCGACGGTGCTGAAGTTCGCCGCATATTTTCAGGGAGTTGACTCGCTGCCGTCCGTGTCCGCGACAACCATTCACATGACATGCGCAAGTTTCGTTTCCGCTTTAATAAGTATTCCCTCAATTCGCTTCTGATCGAGGCTACCCACATCGTTCAGTGACGACGCAAGTACTTACGCGAAATGAAGGGGCTTCTACATCAGGGTCGATCCATCTTCAGCACAGATGAAACCTGTGTAAACGCCGGGCACAATGGCAGCCGTGGGTGGGTCGACGAGACCATTAAAACCCCTGAGCAGGTGAAGAAAGCCAATCTGATTATAGGTCCACCAAACCACAGTGGTATGGGAGATCACCTCACCATTACTCATTGTGGAAACGAGGACGGCTTTGTGACAGGCGCCGGTGAAGTCTTCCGAGCGAGAAAAGGAACGGGAGACTACCATGACAAAATGGAGAGCGTCGGTTATGAAAAGTGGTTTAAATAAAAGCTGCTGCTCCAATTGTCGCCAAAAAGTGTCATTGGGCTTGATAATGCACTTTATCAATCGGTCAAGCTTAAAAAGGTCCCCATTGGGTACGTAGAAAACGATATCCAGGCCTTTCTCTGTCTGAAGGCTGCTAGTTAGGCAACTTGAAACAAGCAATTCATGCCGTCTCGCTTCTCCTCTGTCGAGTGTTTGCGCTCAGTACCATTACTCTCTAAATGGTGTGCCCTGGAGCAGTGACATGGTGAAGGAAGAACTGATCAGCCTGGTTCGAACTGTTAGTACGTAGGGCAATAAATATCGCACTGACTGCATTGCTGCTGCTGCTGCTGCTGCTGCTGGTCACAGTGCGGTTCGCTTGCCACCATGCCATTGTGAGATCTACCCGACTAAGCTCCTGCGGAGCGATCTCAAAGGCTTTCTGGGAAAAGCTAATGCATTTCAAGATGGAAGGCCTCGATGCTCTTGCCATGCGCGCTTCTTTGGCTATGTTTGTGTAACTGGTCTGTTGCACGTGTGATCGCTGTCTTGCGCGGACCGTGCCAGAATGTCTCGGAACATTCCAGATTGTAGTAGATCATTCTATCAAGATTGCGCACATCACGCGAATACTCAAGATTATTCCAGAACTTGCGCAACCACCAGTGATAAGTCTAGAAAGTTCAATGCATTATGTATGAAAGGCGGCGTGTCCCAGCAGTGATCAGTTTATCGACTGCCCACACTCTGTTCGCCGCTATCAGTGTACACTGTGTATTGCTGTAGTTTGACTTTCTATTTCCCGGCCCCAAGTTGGGCCAATAAAAGTTTCATCTTCGACACGCCGACTGCTGCCTTCGTCGACGTGACGACCACGTTCATGTTCCGGACTACCTGTTAGCACGCTCAATCCGAAGGGTGTCAGAACTAGATTTATTCATTCATTTGAATATCCCGATGTTGCCATGTTTTTGTCAATTCTCATTTATATCCGTCTTGAATATTGTCATTTATATCCGTCAAGCCGTGAACCCAGCCGTATTCGTGGCGAAGAGACCGACACCATCAAGGACAGTCGAGCCAGCCGCAGACTAAAAAGACTAACCCCCCAGTACGGACTCCTACCGGACAAGTCAAAGGCCACGGCGACGAAGACAACAGGCACAATACGGCCGCGGTGTCCCCTGCAGCAATCGTGATGCAGCCACCCAGAGAGCCGCTGACCTTCCATGGATCACCAAGTGAAGTCCCCGAAACCTGGCTCGAGACGTTCGAAAGGGTCTCAACATTCAACAACTGGGATTCCGTGGACAAGCTGCGCCACGTCTACTTTTACCTGGAAAACGCAGCAAGGACCTGGTTCCAGAATCGGGAGTCCACTCTTCGAATCTTGGACGTTTTTCGCAGCGCTTTCTTGGATACGTTCACAAGCGTCGTCCGAAAGAAAAGGGCTGCAGCCTTGTTGGAGACACGGGTCCAACTTCCAAATAAAAGCGTGGCCATCTTTACAGAGAAATTGACCCGACTGTTTTGCAACGCTGACCTCGCTATGCCCGATGACAAGAAAATCCGCTGCCTCGTGCGAGGAGTAAAGCAAGAACTCTTCGCTGCGCTGATGCGGAACCTACCCTCGACAGTCCAATAATTCGTTTCGGAAGGGGTGACGATTGAGGATACGTTGGAAATGTGCACCCGCCAGTACAATCGCCGATCGATTGAAGACAGCCCAGCTCTTCATGCCCTCGGCTCCGAAGACCTGTACGAAACGATCCGAGCGATTGTGCGGAAGGAAGTGCGCGAGCTGTCACCGTCACCACAGCCTCAAGTGAACTCGATCGCAGACGTCGCTCAATCAGGAATCTAGCATTGGCTGGGCAACCTTAAACCGCCACTGCCTCAGCCGCAAGCCACGAGCTACCCTGATGCATCCCGAAGCAACGCCCCCTCCTCGCCCACGTGAAGACGCCGCGCCGCCGCAGAAGTTCAGCCGCCACCACCAATGTCATACCGCCCGCTAGCCGGCCACCGATACACGCCGAGGAACACCGGTGTTTGGCGCGCCCCCGACCACCGCCAACTCTGCTACCATTGCGGAGAAGCTGGCCACACCTACCGCCGCTTCCAGTACCTACAGTTGGGACTGCGCGGGTTCACCATTGACGCGCCGCGTCCACAGGGGGGTGAGCGACTACGCGACATCGCCGACAACCTTGCAGGAGCGCAGTGGACACCCCGGCAACCTTCCGGCTCACCGTCGTCAGGCCGCTAGCTCTCTCCCCAGCGCCGACCACACACTGGCTCAACTCGGGCCGGTCACCTAGCCCGTATCCGGAAAACTAAGGGCAGCAACCGATGGAGGTGCGCCTGCTTTACGACGAATTACCGAAGATCCTCCGCCGCCGCCGACGACGCCGCGACGAAATCTAAATAACACGCCGCAAGCGGAACGGAACCCCGACGTCGAAACTACGCGGCCCGAAGAAGACCTGACGACGCACCGGGGAAACAGCTGAAAAAAAACGACGTAGCAGTGACCCGACGCCAAGACCTAACTACAACACGGAACGACGAATTAGCCACCTCGACGTTCTTATCGATGGCCACAGCGCCACTGCTCTCGGCGACACCGGCGCCGGCTATAGTGCTATCAGCGGACCGTTCGCCACGAAGCTGCAGATTTTTATTATAGCCTGAGAAGGCCCCGAAATCCGGACAGCTGGAGGTCATCGAGTAACGCCGGAGGGAATCTGCACAGCGAGAGTCACCATTAACAACCTGCATTATCCCGCGATCTTCCTTGTTCTGCAGCGTTCCTCGAGAGATGTCATCCGTGGTATGAACTTCTTGAGCCTTCATGGTGCAGGCATCGACCTCAGATCCAAGTCGATAACACTATCCACAGAAAAAGTCCTACTGGCGCACACACCGCAAGGAAAGCACGCCTTGAATGTGCTCGAACACCAGGTCACGATTCCCCCTCGCTCTAGCGTCATCATTTCCGTCTGCACTCAGAAATCAGCAGACCTGGAAGGCGTCGCTGACGGCGACGAGCACCGGTTGATTAACCGCGAGATTTGCGTCGCCAGAGGAGTAGCCGAGTTGCGCGGAGAAAAAGAAACAGTGAAGCTCACAAATTTCAGCAACGAGTATAAGCACGTGAACAAAGGCACGACTGTCACCTACATCTAAAAATTGTGGAAGCCACCAATGCTTTCGCCCTCGCCTTTTTATTTCGAGCCTACTTCGACGAACCAATCTCCTCAACTAGCTTTCGGCGTCAATCCTAGCCTTCCGAAGCATAAGCAAGAACATCTCAAATCCCTGTTCTTGCAATAGAAGGACTGCTTTTCGTCGTCGTCAATAATTCGGCAGACCGCAGTCGCAAAACATCGCATCATTACAGAGGAAAGTGTCAGACCGCTCCGTCAGAGCTCATACAGAGTTTCCATGCAAGAACGCGAGGCCGTAAAGAAACAAGTTGAAGGAACAAGATCACTACCATCAACGAAATCGTACACCGGCGTCGAATGGCTCGCCACCTAAAAAGTCAAGCTCACTACTATAAATCAACGCTGCCACAGCCTCTCGCACCCTCGCCAGAAGTTCCGCCATGGCACAAGGCACAGGCCAGCGAGAACCTACCCCTGACTCGCCTGCGACAATCCAACCAAAAGTGGAACAGAAGGCCGTCGTCACTACCATCGACGACTCACTAGCGGTACACGTAGATGCAGCTATCGATGGCTGCGTTTTACACACCAGCCTCGTATGGCCGACGCTACCTGAAACGCAACATACCGTACAGGGGTGGTCGAAAGTTCCAAGGCCACAACGCCCGGCCGCTGAGCAGCAGCACGCTGCTATCGGGGCGCTGCCATCGCAATCACGCCTTGGTGCACGCTGGCGTCCAGCGTGCGCCAAGGGGCGATTTCGATGTTGCAGAGGCACCATTCCCATGAGTGTTGGCGGAGCTGGCAGCTATACGGGACGGCTTAACATCATACCCAAGGTGGATTGCTTGTCACTCAATAAGTTGCTTGTCTATACGGACTCCACGCTGGCAGTTCGAGAGTTGCGAAAGGTGACCAGCTCCCTCGATATAGCTTCTGATGTGCACCTACTAATTCACTCGTGGGCCTGCCCTGTCCGCGTATTGTGGACCCGTCGGTCTACACTGGCACAAAAGGCCGCAGATGCCGCTTGCCGTCCAGCGGAAATTCAACACCCGCTGCCTCTCTACTTCGTTTGTCCCAAAGGACAGTTTGCTCCTACACAAAGAAATCCTCCGGCGCTCCACGCGTGCACTCATTCCTCCGCGTGGATCGGACCTCCCCGGCGGCGGCTTAACTCGCCGAGAGGAGGCTGCGCTCAGGAAGATTCGTGTGGGCGCAGCATTGACTCCTGCCATCCGTGATGTATGGACATCCGGTGCACAGCCTCCCCCAACGACGTGCCCCTTCTGCGTTGCCCCAGCCACAGAGGCAATGATGAATCACCTAGTTGGGACCTGTCCGGGCCTTCACAAGGCTCGCGCCCACCATCTACGAGGCCTTGACTACCACTCCGGTCGACCACCTGACTTAACGCGCTGGACGCACCGGTATTTGCATCTACCGCTCCTGCCTTTATCCGCGAAAGAGAACTATTTCTTTTTATTGAACTTATGCCGTAGGCCATACTGGCGCCAATAAAAAGTGCTACGCGACGACATCTTCCAGCCGCCCAAGAATCCGTGGGCGTCACCCGTGCTGTTATTGAGAAAGAAGGATAGAACCCTACGTTTCTGCGTCGATTATTGTCGCCTGAACAAAATCGCAAAGAATGACGTGCATCCTCTCTCACGGATAGACCACACCCTGGATCAACTCCACAGCACGAAGTACTTTTCGTCGGTGGACCTCAAGACCAGATACTGGCAAATTGCAGTCGGCGAGAGAGACCGAGAGAAGACTACCTTTATAACACCAGACGGCCTCTTCGAGTTCAAGGTCATGCCCTTCGGTCTTTCCTCGGTGCCTGCGACTTTCCAACGCACTATGGATACAGTACTCGCAGGCTTGAAGTGGCAAACTTGCCTCGTGTACTTGGACGACGTCGTTGTCTTTGCTTCAACCTTCGACGAGCATCACCGGCGCCTTGAGGCCGTACTTCAAGAACTAAAAAGCTCTGAACTCACCCTCAAGCCAAAAAAGTGCCGCTTCGCGTATGAGGAGCTCTTGTTCCTGGGCCATGTGATTAGCAAGTCTGGAGTTCACCCGGACCTACGGAAAACAGCTGCCATTTCTGCCTTGCCACCGGCCAACGACAAGAAGGCCGTACGCCGAGTTCTGGGCTTGTGCGCTTATTAGAGGCGTTTCGTCGAGAGATTTCCACGGATCGCCGAGCCGCTAACTCACCTCACAAAAACCGACGTAGGATTCAAGTGTGAAACGGCACATGTCGAAGCATTTCAAGAACTGAAACGACGCCTGCAGACGCCACCGATACTTGCGCCCTCCGACGAATACGCCGACACGGAAATCCACACCGCCGCAAGCAGCGTAGGGCTCGGAGCCGTCCTAGTGCAGACGACTGACTGCCATCCTTCCGTACGTGACCTTCGCATACAACACGGTAGTAAAAGAAATGACGCATATGACGCCGTACAAATTGGTCTTGGGAAGGAGCCCTGCAACGACGCTCGACGCCATGTTACCCAACGTCTCCGACGAAGAAAAGTTCGACGTCACCGTCTTCCTTGAGCGCGCCAAAAAAGCCCGACAACTTGCCCGTCTGCGCATCCAGAGCCAGCAAAAGACCGACAGCTGTCGTTACAACCTTCGACGCCGCCACGTGGAACACCAGCCTGGCGACCGTGTGTGGGTCTGGACGTCAATACGCCGACGCGGACATAGCGAGAAGCTTCTTCGACGATACTTCGGACCGCACAGTTTACTTCGACGTCTCGGTGAACTCGACTACGAGGCTATCCCCGACGGCCTGACGAACTCTCAGCAGCACTGGGCGCGCCCCGAAGTCGTGCATGTGGCACGCCTGAAGCCTTTCTATGCGCGTTAAGGAAACTGCATTCCACTTTTTGCTTGCTTTAGTATGTTTCTTCTGTATTGCATGCATGTTTTCAATTCTATGTTCTGTTCTATGTTCTATGGTAACGAGCATCGGGGTGACGCTTTTTCAGAGGGGGGCAATGCCACGCGCGCTTCTTTTGCTATGTTTGTTTAAGTGGTCCGTTGCACGTGTGATCCCTGTCTTGCGCGAACAGCGCCAGAATGTCTGAGAACATTCCAGATTGCAGTAGATCATTTTATCAAGATTGCGCACATGACGCGAATAGTCAAGATTATTGCAGAGCTTGCGCAAACACCAGTGATCAGGCTAGAAAGCTCGATGCATGATGTATAAAAGACGGCGTGTTACACCAATGAACAGTTTATCGACGGCCGACGCTCTGTTCGCCGCTATCAGTGTACAGTGTGTATTGCTGTAGTTTGACTTTCCGTTTCCCGGCCTAAGTTCGGCCAAATAAAGAGTTTCATTTTCGACACGCCGACTGCTGCCTTCGTCGACGTCACGACCCCGTGATACTCTTGTTTGGAAAGAATTAGATCAAGTAACTGCAGAAAAATCCACGCCCCCCCCCCCAATAAAAGTAGAGGAGGAGGCAATCAAGAATGACCAGATCATCGATGGTATTGTTGACAATAACCGACGTGTCATAGCAACCTTGGATAATGAAACGATGAGCAGCAATCAAAGCAGCATGAATGACGATGATATTGAGTTTGAAGCTCTCAAATGACTGGTTCCTGAGGACAGTACACCAATATTGCAAAAATTGCCGTCACCGGCTTATCAAGCATGTCGCTTGCACCACTGATGGCAACTTTCAGAGCGGTGCCTCGCGCACCACCATCTGAAATCCGTCGCGGTTTTTTACTGCAGTCGATGCCCACAACGGCAGCTTCTTCAAAACTTAAGCATCGGAGTGCAAGGCAGTGTTGTGCTTCCTACCTCAAAGCTAATTTCTGTCGCCCCTGAATTTTTTGTGTGTCGCTTAGTTGTGGTGCTCTTCACCGGCTGCGCCCCTCCCAGTGCTGTGTGCTTAACTGCCACCAATGCCGAAACAGCAACGTTATAAGTTGAGCGCCGAACTGCGATGTGGTGCTGTGCTCCCTACCTCAAAGTCCATTCTTGTCGCCCATGCCCTTTCCATGTGGGCTTTCTTGCAATGCGTCTATATGCTGTACATGGTGTATTTGCTCCATAACATCATTTTACAGCGAAGCTGTATACGTCTCGTTAGAGTGTACGACTTCTAGTACACACTACTCTCGTTGGTCTGAAAATTTTGTGGTGTCAGCACAAAACTGCAGCACAAAGCCCATTTTTGTCGTCGCTGCGCTTAATTGCGAAAGCAAATATATGGACACCCTCGGCGAAATTTTGGCCGTCACCGTCGCCTTCATGTCCCGGATATGTATATGTATGCATTCGTAAATAAAAGCGAGAAATAAAAATAATTCAGTAGAAAAAAAATTCTGAAGCGCTCGACCGGGGTTTCGAACCTCCGACCCTTCGCTCCGCAGCTCGCTGCCTTAGACAATAGGTGGATAGCAAAATGACGTCTTCCGGTTCGATGCCTAGCTCTTCGTTGTTTCAAGGTGTGTGCCGTTCAGTGTAATCGGGAGAAAACGCCTACTTTCTGCGACGCGGTTGTTACCAGTTATCTTGCCTCCTCCCCGATTACACTGAACCACACACAACTTGAAGCAGCGAAGAGCTAAGCCTTGAAGGTTCCTTGAACCGGAAGTGCTGTAGCAGACGACGGACCGTTTTGCTATCCACCTATTACGCCATGCCAAATTCGTTGCCCAGGATACTAACGGCACAATACAAACGCATGCGGCGTTGGGTGAAACGCACGGGACGCCATACGTGGCGAAATTAAAATTATGCGAGACGCAAGCCATGCTGCATCGTTGCCGACGCTTCGTTTGCGCCGTATCGCTGGTGACCCGCGCTAGTTTTTTATTTTTGGGTTGTAGCACCCATAGAGTTTCATATAGATACACTAGAGGGAACTCTGGCACTAGTGTCTATGGGAGCTGCAACGAATGGCGCTTCAGCCAGCATGGGAATGACGGGTAGTACATGGATTTGTCTAAACTTCGTTCTTTCGGCTCCGTTTGGCTCCGCGTCGCCTGCATCCGCTTTTTCGCAAAACCAAGTTCAGGAAAAGTCAGCTCACCAATTCAAATCTGGTCAGGAAGTTAACGATCCATTCTTTTATCCGAAAGAAAACCAATACACATCAGTAAACAAAGCCACAAGTGCGTTCGAAGCCCGAAAGTACGAAGACTAGGCAAATCCATGTACTAGCCATCATTCCCATAGTGGCTGAACGATCGCAGCGCCAGTCCCCTCTAGTTAATTTTAGGAAACTGTATGGTAGCACCATGCCACTCTTGGGCAGTCGGCCAGGAAAAAAAAGAAGAGCGTCCCGTGGCTCGTGGCGGCGCGAGCTAGTGGGAACGCTTTGGCTCTTGTAGACATATGCCACGGGAGGGAACACACGAGACGGTTCAACCAGATTCACAGTGTATATGTTACACCGCGACCACAATCCTGAGGCTAAAATTACAGTGCAAACGCACAAGATACCCACGAAGAAAAGAAACGTACAACACAAGCGTTGACTAACAACTGCGTTATCCTATCATATACCTATGCATATGTAAGCTCAAGGCAAACTTACCGCACATGCGCACACAACAATAGCTCTTAACCAATACGTGTAACAAGGATGATAGTGTTTTAGATACGCGAAGACATGAAATCATATTGAGATGCATTTGTTAGTTTGTCGCCTAAAGGAGACTGGCTCATATCCACGAGGAGGATTGCGCACACTCACAATTATAAAGGGAAATGAAAACCCTACGAAATATCAAAAAGAAAGAAGAATTCAGATGGGTGCAGGGATAAAGAAGTAAGAAGGACAAAGAAGTGCGTTTGCGCTGTAATTTTAGCCTCAGGAATATGTACCAACTAGAGCCGAATGAATATTTATCTTAGTGACCAGAATCGACGCCCGCAGGCAACGCGAGCCGTGGCTTGACGTGCGACTGCCAAGCGCCGTCCTTATTTTCTTCTCTTGAGGTCGCGCGCTCTGCGGTTTTGTTTGCCGCCCAAAGGAAGGCACTGCAGGGTCTTGGGACAACGCGAGCTCAAGAGTACGAGAATGCTTCGCGTTCTGCGCATGCGTCCTGGCGTCTCGCAAATTTCTTGGGTCCACATTTCAAAACTGTCTGGTGTTTTGCTGGAGTGGGGATGTGCGCCTTCGACTTGTGCCTTGACTTACAGGGCGCGGTCGGCCCTGCTCGCACGATTATTTCTTGAAGGCGAGTCTTGTACTTCTTGTGCTTCCACCACAAAGTTTGCGTTGAAGCTATCATCCACACAAAGGCCACTTTGCTCGCTGCAGCGGCCGCGTTTGCGAAAGGAGGGATCTGCTAGCTAGGAGAGCCAAATTGGTTGTTAGTTGAACTAACAACTGTGACAATTCGCGCTCGTCTGGTGCGTTCGTTTCGTGTCTCCTTCTTTCTGTGTGAGCAGCCCACCTGAAGTGCCGATCTGTGACAGTTGTTAGTTCGCACTCGCCTTGTGTGTTTCCTTTCCTGCGTCCTTTGTGCTTGGGCAGCAGGCAGCAAGCTTCTAGCTGCTTGCCGTTCTGCCTGTGACATTCGAATGTCTTGCTATCGCATTCATTGGCTCGTGCATTTTTGTGTGTGGCATGGTTGTCGTGCCCTTCGCCGGCTACACACCTCCCAGGGGTGTGTGTTTTACTGCCATCAATGTTCAGAGACGAACTTCAAAAGTTAAGCGCCGAAGTACAGTGTAGTGCTGTGCTCCCTACTTCAAAGCTCATTCATGTCACCCTTGCCCTTTTCGTGTGGACTTTCTGCAATGCGTCTATACTGTTGTACATGGTGTATTTGCACTATATTGTTGTTTTACAGCGAAGCTCTATACCTCTCGTTAGAGTGTGTTACGTCTTGTACACGCTACTCTTGTTGGTCTGAAAAATGGCGTGCATGTACTTAAGAAACTGGACAATCTCACCATAGACGCTCGCGTGCTCCTCTGCTAGCAGATGCACACGCGCGTTGCATTTTCACCTCGGAAGCCGAGGAAGGACATTCGGAAAGGTGGACAGGCTAGCCCACGAATGCAGCGTAGCGAAGGAAAGAGCGAAACGAACAAACGTGTGGAACTCCGCTAGCGTTCTCTGTAGACTCGTGCACAACTCGAACGCGACAACTAAATTTTGACCTCTTGGTGGGTTTAGGGGCCCTTTAACAGTTCACAGCAAACGGCATATTGTCACGTGGTCGTGACGTCGACGAAGACAGCAGTCAGCACGTCCGAGATGAAACTGTTTATTTGGCCGAACTTGTGGCCGGGAAAATGAAAGTCAATCTACAGCAATACACTGATAGCGTCGAACAGAGCGTCGACCGTCGATCAACTGACAAGTGGTGAAGCGCGTCGGCTTTTATACAGGCGCTATCGAACTTTCCAGCGATATCGCTGCTCGTTGCGCATGTTCTAGAATAAGCTCGAGCGTTCGCGTCTTGCGCGCAATCTTAACAAAACGATCTACTAATCTCGTGAAGCTTCTCGAACACTGAGGCGCTGTTCGCGCTGAGCGTCGCTGGCTGTCTTTGTGGGCGAAAACGGAATACAACAAAAGTGATAATAAGGAACGCACGTGGCAATGCCCCCCTCTTAAAAAGCATCGTCCCGATGCTTAAAACAGAACATGGGGGGGGGGGGGGTTATGGTCAATGCATGCAACAATAAATAGGAAAAAAAAAGAAAGTACAATAAACAATAATCGCAAGCAAGAAAGTACAATAATAAAGGAAAAGTTCAGCCTTCAGATCACTAACGCGCGTAATACGGCTTGAGGCGCACGACATGGACGACTTCAGGTCGTGCACGGCGCCGCTGAGAGTTCGTAATGCCGTCAGGGACAACCTCGTAGTCGAGTGCGCCGAGGCGTCGAAGTACCCTGTACGGTCCGAAGTATCGTCGAAGAAGCTTCTCACTAAGTCCCCGTCGGCGTATTGGCGTCCATACCCACACACGGTCACCGGGTTGGTATTCCATGTGGCGTCGTCGAAGGTTGTAGCGGCGGCTGTCAGTCGTCTGCTGGTTCTTAATCCTTAGGCGGGCGAGCTGTCGTGCTTCTTCGGCGCGCTGTAGGTAGGTGGTCACGTCGATGTTTTCCTCGTCGGTCACGTTTGGTAACATGGCGTCGAGCGTCGTTGCCGGGCTCCGTCCGTAGACCAACTTGTATGGCGTCATCTGCGTCGTTTCCTGTACGGCCGTATTGTACGCGAAGGTCACGTACGGAAGGATGGCATCCCACGTCTTGTGTTCGACGTCGACGTACATGGCCAGCATGTCGGCGATGGTCTTATTTAGACGCTCGGTGAGGCCGTTGGTCTGTGGGTGGTACGCGGTGGTCCGGCGGTGGCTTGTGTGGCTGTATTCCAAGATCGCCTGAGTTAGGTCAGCCGTAAACGCCGTACCTCTGTCGGTGATGAGAACCTCTGGGGCGCCGTGTCGAAGGACGATGCTCTCAACGAAGAACTTGGCTACCTCAGCGGCACTGCCTTTGGGCAGGGCTTTTGTTTCGGCGTAGCGGGTGAGGTAGTCGGTGGCCACAACGATCCATTTATTTCCGCAAGTCGACGTTGGGAACGGCCCCAGGAGGTCCATCCCGATCTGCTGGAATGGTCGCCGAGGAGGCTCGATCGGCTGAAGGAAGCCGGCTGGTCTTGTGGGCGGTGTCTTTCGTCGCTGACAGTCTCGGCACGTCCTTACGTAGCGAGTGACGTCGGCGGCAAGGCGCGGCCAGTAGTACTTTTCCTGTACTCGTGCGAGCGTGCGGGAAAGTCCGAGGTGTCCAGCCGTCGGGTCGTCGTGCAGGGCATGCAGAATTTCTGGTCGCAGTCCTGAAGGTACAACGACAAGGTAGCTGGCTCGGGCAGGAGAGAAGTTCTTCTTTACGAGGACGTTGTTTTTCAAGGCAAATGATGCCAACCCTCGCCTGAATACTTTTGGGACAACGATGGTCCTGCCCTCCAGGTAATCAACTAGACTCTTCAGCTCCGGGTCGGCTCGCTGTTGTTCGGCGAAGTCGTCGGTACTTATGGCTCCCAAGAAGCTGTCATCATCGTGGTCGTCGGGCGGTGGTGGGTCGACGGGAGCACGAGACAAGCAGTCGGCGTCGGAGTGTTTCTTTCCGGACTTGTAAACGACGGTAATGTCGAATTCTTGAAGTCGTAGGCTCCACCGTGCGAGCCGACCTGAAGGGTCCTTCAAGTTAGCTAGCCAACACAATGCGTGGTGGTCGCTCACAACTTTGAAGGGCCTGCCGTAGAGGTAGGGGCGAAACTTGGATGTAGCCCAGATGATCGCTAGGCACTCCTTTTCCGTTGTGGAATAGTTCGCTTCTGCCTTTGATAGCGACCGGCTAGCAAAACTGATGACCCTTTCCTGCCCGGCAGTCTTCTGCACAAGGACGGCGCCGAGTCCTACGCTGCTTGCGTCGGTGTGGATTTCCGTATCGGCGTATTCATCGAAATGCGCTAGTATCGGAGGCATCTGAAGGCGTTGTTTCAGTTGTTCAAATGCTTCGATTTGCGCCGTTTCCCACTTGAATGGCACGTCGGTCTTCGTGAGGTGAGTTAGCGGCTCGGCGATTCGTGAAAATTCCTTGACGAAGCGCCTGTAGTAGGCGCACAAGCCGAGAAAACGGCGCACGGCTTTCGTGTCGCTGGGTGGCGGGAAGGCAGCGATGGCAGCTGTTTTCCGCGGGTCTGGGCGTACACCATCCCTGCTGATAACGTGACCCAAAAACAAGAGCTCCTCGTACGCGAAGCGGCACTTTTCAGGCTTCAAAGTGAGGCCGGAGGTCTTGATTGTTTCAAGTACAGCTTCAAGGCGCCGGAGGTGTTCGTCGAAGCTTGAGGCAAACACAACGACGTCGTCCAAGTACACGAGGCACGTCTGCCACTTCAAGCCAGCCAGCACTGTGTCCATAACACGTTGGAATGTCGCAGGTGCCGAACAAAGACCGAAGGGCATGACCTTGAACTCGAAGAGGCCGTCTGGTGTTATAAAGGCCGTCTTTTCTCGGTCTCTCTCGTCGACTTCGATTTGCCAGTAGCCGGTCTTGAAGTCCATCGACGAAAAGTACTTCGCGTTGTGGAGTCGATCCAGGGCGTCGTCTATCCGTGGTAGAGGGTACACGTCCTTCTTCGTGATTTTGTTCAGGCGACGATAATCGACGCAGAAGCGTAGGGTTCCATCCTTCTTCCTCACTAACACTACGGGAGACGCCCACGGACTCTTGGACGGCTGGATGATGTCGTCGCGTAGCATTTCGTCGACTTGCTTCTTAACGGCGTCCCTTTCTCGCGTCGAAACCCGGTAGGGACTCTGACGGAGTGGTCGAGCATTTTCTTCCGTTATGATACGGTGTTTAGCAAGGGGCGTTTGCCGGACCCGTGATGACGACGAGAAAGAGTCCTTGTATTTCTTCAGAAGGCATCGGAGCTGTTGGTGTTGGCGGGCGGGAAGGCTTGGATTTACGTCGAAGGATGGCTCAGGCATTGCGGTTGTCGTAGCTTCGTCAGAATCTGAAAAGGCAAACGCATCGCTGACAGCCAAGATTTCTTCGATGTACGCAATCGTCGTGCCCCTGCTCAGGTGTCTGTATTCTTGGCTGAAATTCGTTAGCATCACGCTTCCTTTCCCTTCATACAGCCGAGCAATGCCTCTTGCGACGCAAATGTCACGGTCTAGCAGCAAACCCTGATCGCTCTCGATGACACCTTCGATGCATTCAGCCGTTTCGGTGCCGACGGGAATTATGATGCTGGATCTAGGAGGAATGGTGACTTGATCCTCGAGCACGTTCAGGGTATGTTGGCATGGGTTCGTATCCGGCGATGTCGCTTTCCTCCGACGATAGGGTTATCGACTTGGTTCTTAAGTCGATGACGGCGCCGTGGTCACTTAGGAAATCCATTCCAAGTATCACATCCCTGGAACAGTTTTGTAGGATTACAAAGCTCGCAGGATAAGTCCGGTTGTTGATAGTGACTCTCGCTGTGCAGACACCAATCGGCGTTATTAGATGGCCTCCAGCGGTCCGGATCTCGGGGCCTTCCCAAGCAGTCCTAACTTTCTTCAACTTTGCTGCGAACGGCCCACTGACGACGGAATAGTCGGCTCCAGTATCGACGAGAGCGGTGACGTTGTGGCCGTCGATCAGAACGTCGAGGTCGCTAGTCCGCCGTCTTGCGTTGCGGTTACGTCGCGGCGTCGGGTCACGGCTACGTCGGTTTGCACCGCTGCTTCTGCGTTGCGTCGTCAGGTCTGCTTCCGGTCGCAATGTTTCGTCTTCAGGACGTCGACGTCGTTCGGCGTGCGGCGGGGGCTCGGAACTTCGTCGCGGTGTCGTCGTCGACGGCGGAGGATCTTCAGCATTTCGTCGTTCAGCAACCGCACCTCCACCGGTTGCTGCCCTTAGTTTTCCGGATATGGGCTAGGCGACCGGCCACGGTTTGGGCCAGTGTACTGCCGGCGGTGCGGTGACATGTAGCGGCCGGGCGACGGTGAGCGGGAAGGTCGTCGTTCTTGCCACTGTGTGCCTGTGAGGTAGTCGTCGATGTCGCGAGGCCGTTCGCCTGGCTGCGGGCGCGGCGCGTTGACAGGGAATCCGCGGAGCCCCATCTGACGGTACTGGCAGCGGCGGTACGTGTGGCCGGCCTCCCCGCAGTGGTAGCAGAGCGGGCGGTTGTCGGGGGCACGCCAGACATCGGTCTTCCTCGGCGCGTAGCGCGGGGCATAGCGCTGGGCGACAGGAGGACGGTAGGGTGTCGGTGGTGGTGGCGGCGGCGGCGGCGGCGTCTGGCGGCGGAACTGCTGCGGCGACGCGGCGTCTTGACGTGGACGAGGAGCGGGGGCGTTGCGTCGGGCTGCAGCAGCGTAGCTCATTGCTTGTGGCTCAGGCTGCGCTGGTTCAGGTGTTCCCAGAAATTGCTGAATTTCCTGGCGTACGACGTCGGCGATCGGGTCCAGTTGAGGCTGGGAGGAGGGCAACAATTTACGCAGCTCCTCCCGCACGATAGTTCTGATGGTGTCACGCAGGTCATCAGATTGTAGCGCGTGAACCTCCCCGAAGGTCGTCGTAGGAATGCGGCGGTTGTACTGTCTCGTACGCATTTCCAGCGTCTTCTCGATCGCCGTTGCTTCCGTCAGGAATTCTTGGACGGTCTTGGGTGGGTTACGCATCAGTCCAGCGAAGAGTTCTTGCTTGACCCCTCGCATGAGGAAGCGGACTTTCTTTTCCTCGAGCATGTCGGGGTCAGCGTGGCGGAAGAGTCGGTTCATTTCTTCCGTGAAGATGGCCACGTTTTCGTTCGGATGTTGCGCCCGTGTCTCCAACAAGGCCGCGGCCCTTTCTTTTCGGACGACGCTCGTGAACGTCGCCAAAAAATTGCCGCGAAAGAGGTCCCAAGTACGGAGTGAGGACTCCCGATTCTCGTACCAGGTCCTTGCTGCGTCTTCCAAGTAAAAGTACACGTGGCGCAGGTTGTCGTCGGAGGTCCAGTTGTTAAATCTGGAGACCCTTTCAAACGTCTCCAGCCAGGTTTCCGGATCTTCGAATGACGACCCGCGGAAGGTTGGCGGCTCCTTGGGCTGCCGGAGTAGGATTGGCGCAGGCTGCACGGGGTCGGTCATCGTCGCTGCTGTCGGTGTTGGGACTCGGGGCTGCCTGGTTTGTTCGGGAAGGAGCCCGTGCTCTGGCTGTAGTCCCTTCCGCCTGCGGCTTGTTCGACGATCCGGGTTTTCTTTGCCGTCGTCCTCCTCGCGGCTTGGGCTTGGGTCAGCGCTTCGCGGGGGCGTCCGGATCATGGAAGAAACAGCACCTCCACCAGATGTCACGTGGTCGTGACGTCGACGAAGACAGCAGTCAGCACGTCCGAGATGAAACTGTTTATTTGGCCGAACTTGTGGCCGGGAAAATGAAAGTCAATCTACAGCAATACACTGATAGCGTCGAACAGAGCGTCGACCGTCGATCAACTGACAAGTGGTGAAGCGCGTCGGCTTTTATACAGGCGCTATCGAACTTTCCAGCGATATCGCTGCTCGTTGCGCATGTTCTAGAATAAGCTCGAGCGTTCGCGTCTTGCGCGCAATCTTAACAAAACGATCTACTAATCTCGTGAAGCTTCTCGAACACTGAGGCGCTGTTCGCGCTGAGCGTCGCTGGCTGTCTTTGTGGGCGAAAACGGAATACAACAAAAGTGATAATAAGGAACGCACGTGGCAATATATTTATTTGCAACCAGGCCTACAGCATCGAGGTCAGTATTCGTTTCAATTACGAAAAACACTAAACAAGAATCAAAATCGCATGACGAATGACAAAGCACTTGTAAACAATGGGAACACCCTCTTACGCGATCCCGGTACAGATTAGGTATCAGCTGCTTTTCACTTGACACGAGGGCGTCGAATGACGTCGAACGGCCCTTCCTTCCGCGCGAGTGTGTTTCCCGCTTTCATATAAAAAAAGAGACCCGTCTAGCTACGCAGTCCATTCATTGTAAAACTGCCATGGGCAGATCACGGTAATGGAAGACGCCAAAAGAACAGCGTCGATACAGTGCTCGAAAGGAACAAATTCGTCTTGCTGAATATGGTCGCGGAACCTATCATGGTCTATCACGGTCTACCACAACAACGACAAAATGATTATCACTACCATTACTCTAAAGCGTGGTGTAAGATATATATTCTTTATGTGGGGACACTCGCGACATGCGATCATCAGATAAAGTAAACAACACCGAGTTCCCGTGGTTCCGCTGACGGCAGCGAATACCTGTCGGCGGGATGACCTAAATTGAAGACGAAAACGCATTCTCGTAACAACTTGCGCTTTGCGGGAAATCTGAATTTCTCATTCAGCGAACGCGGCTATCGCACGACACCAACTAAATTTGCAAACGTATTCCGCGTTTTTCGCTCGCGAAAAACGCGACATGCGGCGGAAGCCGGCATTACCGCCTACCACGTCCGTTGCTATAGCATGGGTGCAGAAAGCTATTAAGAAAGCATTTCCTCTCTTTATGTTGCCTCTCCCCGCCGATAGATACCCGCTACCGTCACCGGACTAGTGGACGTTCGCCGTTGTTACTTTATCTGGTTGAGCACGCCTTGCATGCAAGCCGAGAAATGTTCCCACCTGAAGAGTATACCGGGTGTTTCAAGAAATGTATCCGAAATTCTCAAAAATCAGCGAAATGCGATATATATTCAATGCCACCACAATTACTTCTTATTGTACTATGTAGGTCAGTCTCATCGTACTTGTAAGTCAAGCCTACATGCACAAGATCTTTCAAATCGCTGATGTGGGAAAATCGCGAGACGCAAAGCAGCCCCGTTTTTGCATGCTTGAAACTTTGCAACGAAGCGCCACCCAAGACAAACTTCGACAGCGACAGTATAGGGGTATCAGAATTTGTGCGAAAGACGCCGCACGCATTCGAGTACGCAGCAGACTGCAGTGGCTATGAACAAATGTCGTGATATCAACACAACTAAAACAAGTCGAGAAGAAAAAGGTAGGCTGCGCGTGGACGTTCGCACGCTTGTTTTTGTCGAGATGGCTCGAGCTCCATCACGTGACTCTGCTCCCCCAACGGGCACGCCTAAACCTCATCGCCTGTGATCGCTGGAGCACTCTGGCGGAAATATACAAAAATGTCACTGTCATTATTTTATACAGGTGGCTTAGTGGCAGCAATATCAGCTTGAGAACCGGAATTCCGGCCGACATTTATTGTTTGGCACAGTCGTGTTTCTATAGCAGTATCTTGTACCTTAAGATACAGGATACGTCATTGAATGTATCGGAAATACAAATACAGATACTTGTTTTGCCAGACGTATCGCCATACAGACACAAGATGCCCAAGGAATATCTAAGGTAGTACCTAAGATACATGTATCTTTGATACTGCTCAGCAGTGACTACATGCTCAAGACGCGATTAATCTTACATCGAAGTTTGAAATACTTTATCCTGTAGTAAATGGTCTACAGTGACCATTTACTACATTCTCCAATTACAGCATCACTGAAAGAGTGATGGTTCATCACTGGTCAGTACAAACGTATTGCCCCTATTAGCACAGCCGGCTTTCTATAATCGTGTCTGACCATCATGCGCTCTGCTGGCTGTCCTCTCTGAAGAATTTGTCAGGATGTCGCGGCCATTGGGGGCTCTGATTGCCGGAGTATGACCACATTGTCAGATATAGGTCAGGTAGAAACCACAAGATCGACACCTTGTCGATTGCCCACTCTCGCC